>NC_079431.1:20401196-20467131 GCF_026213295.1 Gadus chalcogrammus
GATAACAGCGAGAGAGAGAGAGAGAGAGAGAGAGAGAGAGAGAGAGAGAGAGAGAGAGAGAGAGAGAGAGAGAGAGAGAGAGAGAGAGAGAGAGAGAGGGCTGAAGAAAAAGAGCTGAAGAGAAAGAGAGAGAGAGCTGAAGAGAAAGAGTAAGAGAGAGAAAGGAGAGCAAGATAGACAGAGGGCTGGAGAGCGAGATACAGAGAGAGCTGTAGAGAGGGAGAGAAAGATAGAGAGTGTGAGAGGGAGAGAGAGAGAGAGAGAGAGAGAGAGAGAGAGAGAGAGAGAGAGAGACAGAGACAGAGACAGAGAGACAGAGAAAGAGCGAGAGAGAGAGATAGAGACAGAGAGAGAGAGAGGGAGAGAGAGAGAGAGAGAGAGAGAGAGAGAGAGAGAGAGAGAGAGAGAGAGAGAGAGAAAGATAGAGAGAGTGAGAGAAAGAGCGAGAGAGAGAGAGAGAGAGAGAGAGAGAGAGAGAGAGAGAGAGAGAGAGAGAGAGAGAGAGAGAGAGAGAGAGAAAGAGAGACAGAGGGCTGGAGAGCGAGAGACAGAGAGAGCTGTAGAGAGTGAGAGAGCTGAAGAGAGAGAGAGAGAGAGAAAGATAGGGAGAGAGTGAGAGAGAGAGAGAAAGTGAGAGAGAGAGAGAGAGAGAGAGAGAGAGAGAGAGAGAGAGAGAGAGAGAGAGAGAGAGAGAGAGAGAGAGAGAGAGAGAGAGAGAGAGAGAGAGAGAGAGAGAGAGCTGAGCCTGCAGTCTAGAGACTCCATCCAGATGTGTCAGGACTGGAGTCTGTGTCTCCCCATTTCCCACACATTACGTACACATACGGAAACAACACAACTATCATGCAAATGCAATGCATTCATTAGAAACCAAAATACACGCAAAGACGTATTTCTCAATGTTTTGTGTTTTTTTTTTCTTTAGGAATAGAAATTAAGTATCAGAAGCCCTCATCATGGCTTTGTTTTAATGTTTATTTTCTCTTCTTTAAAATATCTTAAAACTCTTTCCCTAAACGGCATACATTCACAAACTCTAAACCGGCCTGAACATTGTCCTGTTGACCTGAAATGGAGGAACAGCAACAATCAGCAGAGCTCCTGTACTCACCCGTGGCTGAAGGGACTCAAACACATCTTCACAAGTCAGACCTTGTCTAGAATACAGTGACGACATCAGAATTAAAGCCATATGGAACACAGGGTCAGCTCCAGGAATCCACAGATCATCGGAGACAGGTAGCATATACACTACACTAAAGCAGTGTGTTAAGTAATTGATTGGCAGGTAATCAAACAGGGGCACTCTGGTGTCTGCTCAAAGAAACAGCCCTCAACATTACGACCAGTGAGTCGCTGGCCACATCAAGGAAGAACTCCAGACAAGCTCACTATTAGCAGCCCGCATGATTGCTAACCAGTGTTAGATTGATAAATAAGGATGAAAAAAATACTATCACAAACATCTGGAGAGAGTTGTTGTTATTGAGTGGATGGGAGTCCCTGGCAGTCTGACTAGGGGGGAGTAGGGTGGGTGGATGGGGGTCCCTGTCTGACTAGAGGAGGGCGGGTGGATGGGGGTCCCTGTCTGACTAGGGGGGAGTAGGGTGGGTGGATGGGGGTCCCTGTCTGACTAGAGGAGGGCGGGTGGATGGGGGTCCCTGTCTGACTAGGGGGGAGTAGGGTGGGTGGTTGGGGGTCCCTGTCTGACTGGAGGAGGGCGGGTGGATGGGGGTCGCTGTCTGACTGGAGGAGGGCGGGTGGATGGGGGTCCCTGTCTGACTAGGGGGGAGTAGGGTGGGTGGTTGGGGGTCCCTGTCTGACTGGAGGTGGGGGGGTGGATGGGGGTCCCTGTCTGACTAGGGGGGAGTAGGGTGGGTGGTTGGGGGTCCCTGTCTGACTAGAGGAGGGCGGGTGGATGGGGGTCCCTGTCTGACTGGAGGAGGGCGGGTGGATGGGGGTCCCTGTCTGACTGGAGTAGGGCGGGTGGATGGGGGTCCCTGTCTGACTGGGGGGAGTAGGGTGGATGGATGGGGGTCCCTGGCGGTCTGACTAGGGGGGAGTAGCGTGGGTTGATGGGGGTCCCTGACTCACTGTGAAGGAGTAGGGTGGGTGGATGGGGGTCCCTGTCTCGCTAGTGGGGAGTCGGATGGGTGGATGGGGGTCCCTGTCTCACTAGGGGGGGGGGTAGAGTGGGTGGATGGGGATCCCTTTAAAAACATGCACAACGCACACCCACACAAAAATGTGAATCCCACCCATAGAGGCACAATGTATGTGCATGTATGTGTGTTTACGAGAGAGAGCGAGACAGAAAGAGAGAGAGAGAGAGAGAGAGAGAGAGAGAGAGAGAGAGAGAGAGAGAGAGAGAGAGAGAGAGAGAGAGAGAGAGAGAGAGAGAGAGAGAGAGAGAGAGAGAGAGAGAGAGAGAGACGTTAGGGAAGGGAGGATGAGAGTGGGAAAGTGAACAACTCAACAGGGGAACTGAACTTGTCCCGTTATTCTTTGACAGGCTGCTCTATTGCTCCCATACCAACCTGTACGAGCCTACACCATTCAACATCAATTTTGCATCGTTGTTCTTAGAAAGGAGGCAAAAGAAGGACTAATGAAGGCTTGCTCACCCTGATCATCAAAGTAGGTGTGAAGGCTTAAGTGATGTCAGGGCGACAGCGTTTCTGGTTTGAGCGGGAAAAGGCTCGTCAGGTCTCCTCTGCTTCACAAAGAAGCAGACGAGGAGATAGGTAAAGTTGAAGTTGACAGAAAGAAAGAGTCTACATATTTGAAATAAATGGGAGGCGTAAGGTGATGACTAATATTTCTAATATTTGGTTGGGTTTGGTCTGCCAGCAACTTTACCTCAAAATTCAACAAGAGCCTACAAGTTAATCGACGGACTAATGGTGTAAATAAAATGTTGTTGGATTCAAAGTAGTTATATAAAGGGGATTATTAAAATATATATATATAATATCTATACATACATATATATATATATTAGATACATATATAAATGCATATGAATAATCTTTATCATTTTCTAAAAATAAATAAATATCGCTTTGCTTTTTTACATTATCTCTTACGCCACAGTTCCCAGTCCTTCACACCAGCATCCTCACAGCGCGTAAAGGCTATGGACACGGTAGACCTACATAAAGACAGAAGTGTTTCTTCCCTATCCCGGTGATTTCTATCCCCCTCCACAGAGCACTTGACCTCCCCCGATGCTCTCCTACTCCCTGAGTGACGCGCAGAAAAAGTGGGCTGGCAAAGTTGGATGCAGGAGTTTGGAGCGCTATCAGTGCGCTGGAACGCCACTAGTGCTCCAGTGTTCATATAGCGCACTTATGCTGCTCAAGTCGTCCTCCTCTGATGCTCAAGTCTTCATGTAGCACACTTAATGCTGCTCAATTCGTCCTCCTCGGATGTTACTCCAATGCAAATATCTTGGCCGAGTTTTTGGAACGTGCACGGATGTGTTCAGGAGACAGAGCCAGAGAGACAGCACCTGCGAGCGATCTGATTTACATTTTGTCAATTTCGGTTCATTCAAAACTTGAGAGTGTGATACGGAGTGTTTTTTTTAATGACTGTCCCCAGCCAATCACAGCCGGAACTGCGGTCACCGTAGCTCAGCCAAGCGCATCTGTCTCCGGCCGCTCCAGTCCAGTTGACCCGATCCCCGAACCAAACCAACAGCACATCTTCAACACGGAATATTGGACGTGGTTTGACTTGAATTACGGATCATTCGCACTTCTTTCACAACTTTTAAAACAACAATCACCCTAGAATTCAGAGCATGGAGATGGTTTTCATCAGAGTGGCTCTGCGCGCTTTGATAGTCGTTTGTCTTTTGGATAAGGGGTGAGTTGAATGAAACTTTAGTACAAGGAACACTTTAACCAAATACAACAAATTGCAGCTTTCCAAAATTACTTTAAACGCTTTTCAAACTATTCAAAGCAATAATTAATAATTGATACAAATAGGGCACATCAGGTTTGCTTTACGCACGGCGAGCCATTTATATCATTCAGGATTATATCATAAAATATATGAATACATAATCATATATTGAATGTATATGTTTGTCGGGTGAAACCTCATGTTGTCATCTGCAAAGGCCAGATGAAAACATGAGGTGTTCTCGTACCTTTGCAGATTTACAGAGCGGCAATTTCATTAAATCTGCTGATAGATGTATAACGAAGATTCCAATTTTATTTATATTCAGAAAAGTAACGCAGAAAACGAAATGTCATCTTTGCTAAAGAAAGATAAAAAAATCAGAGGTTACGGAACATTTTATAAAAAGGACAAAAAAAAGTATAGAGAGAAATACAGAAACGATTAAGAATGAAACAAATCGCCAATAACACCTTGATTGTTGCCTGGAAAAATCTCACATGAAAAGATAGTTGATGCAACCAGTATTTCACAAAGCAGGCGCAACAGGTAGGAACAGAGCCCCAATTACAAAGGAGAGGAATGTTAACATTTTAATACCTGTCAAAACGTCCCGGCACAGCCTTGAAAATGATTAAATGTTAATTCATGGTAGGGCATGTTTTAATCATGTTTTAACCGTGTGTGTGTGTGTGTGTGTGTGTGTGTGTGTGTGTGTGTGTGTGTGTGTGTGTGTGTGTGTGTGTGTGTGTGTGTGTGTGTGTGTGTGTGTGTGTGTGTGTGTGTGTTTGTGTGTGTGTGTGTGTGTGTGTGTGTGTGTGTGTGTGTGTGTGTGTGTGTGTGTGTGTGTGTGTGTGTGTGTGTCTGTCTGTGTGCACGCACATGAACATGTGTGCAGGTATGCACATGCATTCATCTTCTATTCTGCGTGTGTTGATTGTTTATCTGCATGTCTGGTCGTTTATCTTCCGTGGGTCAGTGTGCTGTTGTGCACAACAACAATCAAAAGTACGTTCTCCAGCCCAAACCTTTCATCAGCGCAGCCACTGGCCAGTGTTTTCTGTGTAACTGTTTTGTCTGTGAAGTAGGGTTTCTCCACGAGGTATAACCGAGCTCTGAGACTGTTGACAGCCCAATTACTGCTGTTGCCATGATTGATGTGCAACAGAAGCACCGTGTTGTTCTGTTTTCATCAAACACATTGTCTGACAACAGAGTCAAACTCTATGCATGCTCTCAGAGGTTCCTCATGGTGGATTTGAAACCGTTGAGGGGTCATCTAAGGTTAGAGCAGCTGCACTTCTGTTGGATTCAATTTGTAGTGTTTATTGGCCATCAATAAAAAGTGTTTATGATTTCACTGAGATTAGACACGCATGGTGAGACGCCTCTGGCTCTAAGTGTCATGGCTGATTTGCTAGAATTCTGATCTGGAATGTAATTAACACAGTTGCACCTTTAACAATGGCTATTAAAACAATCATTGTGATAATAGCAGCTGTTTCATCCGAGGAACCTTGTAGTGTTACACTCCAGTATTACAGTATTACAGTATTACATCCATGTCATTCCTCTGCAGACCTTTGTCTGCCAATCATTAGGTTATTGAACGCGTTAAACCAACGAGGACCATTAGGAAACTGTGCTTCTGCATATCTCATCTGGAAGCCCTTGAGAAGATGCAAAATTAAAATGTCCGGAGTCAACACAACTAAAATTTAATTGAGCCAATTGGGAGAACCAAAAGAAACATAGAAAGGAACAATTATATATGTATATTGTGAATTCAAAGTTGTAAAGCCTAAGTCACTTCACTGATTTCTGAATGGTGTCTCGTCCCTCCCCTTCGTGCAGGGTGGTGGACTCCAACGAGATCCTGGGCCTGAAGCTACCCAACATCGACCCCATCCTCAACGCCAACACAGTGTGCCTGACACTGTCGGGCTTGAACCGCCGCCAGCAGGACGTCTGCATGCGCAACCCGGACGTCACAGCCTCCGCCATCCAGGGCATCCAGATCGCCATCCACGAGTGCCAGCACCAGTTCAGAGGTCACCGCTGGAATTGCTCCAGCCTGGAGACACGCAACAAGATCCCCTATGACAGCGTGGTCTTCAAACGAGGTGGGCTTTTGCTCTGGCACACAATGTTGTTGGGTAGGATAGCTGTTTCCAGAGCTTTGTTTTGGGTATTCTGAATGTATGCATGATGTTATGCAGGTCAGATAGCAGGAAACAGAAGTATCCCTGCTCATTTCAGTAATTGTTTTACCGATCTTAGTAAAATCGAAGTGTGCGGGCATGCTGTAAACAATGTTTGATCATCTTGCCCTCACATGACTAAGGCCCCTTCAATAGGTCAAGGTAGATTACATGTCACAGCAAACAGCAGGGCCCCCCCTTAACAGCCCACGATATCGTCCACCACACCCCAGCAGGGAGGTTTCCAAAGAGTTTGGTTTCCCTTCAGGACATATCCAACCATATTGTTCCCCTGGCCATAATGCTTAAAGGGTATCTCCCAATGACTTGCATACTCCTGGTGACAATAAAAGACAGCACTATGTACAGTATAGTATTTTCTCCCCAGCCCACCACACAGTCCTTTAATGGCCTTTACACAAAAGGAGCGGCCCAGTTCAAAAGCGCTTACTCACCTTGAGACCACTAAATCTATAGGGCAGATCGGTTTCCGCCCAGTGCTTTGTAGTGCTTTCGGAGCATCTCAAGTCAACCACAATGGATGAAAGAGGATCTTTAGAGCCGCGAAAACCCTTCAGATGGACTCATCTCAGGTTATTTACTTTGAACAACAGCTGTTCTTAGAAGACCCCACTGGCAGCACCTGGACCGACCAGGCAGCAGGTGATCCCAACGCCAAACTGACCTCACTTTCAGTTCAGGCGAGGAAGCAGGAATACTCATTCTGGAGATGCCTTGTCAGAAGAGTTGATGGTCTTAATGGTTGTGTTTGTGGGATCTCTTGTTAGAAGGGTTGATGGTCTTAATGGTTGCGTTGGTGGGATGTCTTGTCAGATGGGTTGATGGTCTTAATAGTTGTTTTGGTACGATCTCTGGCTGCCAAAACATTTATCTAACAGATGGTGTAGAGCAGTGTTGTTTTTGCTGCTTTATTACCAAGGTAGGCAGCAAAGCCTTCTTTTTTTTGGAATATCTATTATTATGTTATTTTGATTGGATATATATTTTGTTTGGGTATTTGGTTGGTCTGCTGGTTGTTTTACAGCATTTGGACGCATTTGAGAACTACATTTCCTCATAGTGACACTATGATGTCAGTACTTCTTCAGTGCAGCAGAGAGACCATGATTTCGGGGAAAAAGCCATAAACATTATCCATGGTGACTATGTACTTGTGGGAATACATCACACCCTGCGATGAACTCTGTCTAATCTGATGTTCCACAAACTCAGCCCAATGTTTATTTATCGTAATCTGTAGGGTTTACTTAACACAACTGCTGTATCTTTACATGTTTATCTATCTCTTCACACACTTAATTTCCAACTTTCAAGCGTAGTTGAGTCATTTGAAAGCTGTTTGTCATTATTTAGGGAGGCAGTTGGGTGTCTGGGTTCCCTGTTTGGCCCCGGGTGATGAAACTCCTAACCTTTGATATATAAACACAAAATAGAAACTGAAAAACTTGCTGTGCGTGTGTTCTCTCCTACAATAGCTCAGAGATTAATACACAGATTAATACGTCATGATCCTCGCGTTGCGTGCGGTGAGTGTATAAAAGTGGTGTTAATCTTTTTACTACTTTTTAATTTAGCAGGTTTTTCTTTAGAAATTTGGTTTCAAGCAAAGATATTACCAGGTTATTCAACTTTAAATCTTGACTCAATTTAGACAGGTTAAGAGTTCTGAAGGGTGTTCCATTGTGACAGGGATCAATGGACATTCTCTCAGACAGCGCTTTGCTATTATATGAACAGCTCCAAGCGTGGCAGGTACCTTCCACCTCTAGGTGTCTTTGTTTGGGTATCTCATTTTACTACAGGTGGGGCTTCTGTGGCTCGGGCCACTTATCTCCATGTTGATGCAGAACTTTTATCTTCAATCCCGTTTAGCCTGCATTAAAAAGTAGGCTAAAGTCAGTCAGGCCAGAGATCTATCTTCCTCTCTCTCTCGCTCTCTCTCTCTCCTTCTCTCTCTCTCTCTCTCTCTCTCTCTCTCTCTCTCTCTCTCTCTCTCTCTCTCTCTCCGTGCCTCTCTCACTCCCTCTCTCTCCCTCTCTCCTCTCAATCGCTCTCTGTTTCTCTCGCTCTCACTCTTTCTCTCTCTCGCTCTCTCAAGCTCTTCCTTCCTCTTCTCTTCCTTGATCTGCCTGAGCTCTCTGTCCTTCGCCAGGGCTTCTCTAATGCATCTACTCTTCTTGCCGGTGCAAGTGCTTGTGAATTTGCTCTCAGCACTTTCCCAACTCTCGGCGGCAAAAGCAGAAACCTGTTTAGTGGGTTTCTGTAACACAAAGTGACAGTTTCCTTTGAATCATTGATTATTTTTGCCACTTCCTCTGCCATCAGCTCAGCCGGGCGTGCCGTGACCGGTAAATTATTTGTAAGATTGATTTGTTCCCGGCCTTCCGGCTGGTCGGCGTCCCGCGGCCTGCTGCAGAGTGACGCTGGAGCTAAAACAGTCTCTCCTCGTATGAGGCTCAGGGCTGAGCATAAGTGCCGCTCCTACCCCCTCCAGCCCGCACAGACACTGACACACGCACACCAGTACGCACACCAGTACGCACACCAAACTGCCACATAAGTATATAAACCTATAGACACACATATCACACATACATTCCCATGCACACACACGCACAGGCACACACACACATGCACACAATATCCTATAGACATACATCTCAAACACACACATTTGCGTTATATATATATCTATATCTATATATATATATATGTATCCTTATTTAAGTCAATAGATTTTTGATTTAACAACTCAGCACTTGGTCTATGTGGGCTTGGGGCGAGGCAGTGATCTCTGTACAGTTGCTGAGGAAGTGGCCTGCTGGAGGAGGAAGCGGCCTGGTAGTCAGCGTTCACCCGGGCCGTTTGGTCTGCTCTGGCACCGGGGAGCCCAGATAGGGCCTTCCATCCAGGTTTCAATAGCCCAGTTCAGTCGTGATTCAATTCATGGGGTACCGCTTTTACATTGAGCATAATCTTGCTAGCCTCCGTAATAGCTGCATACCGGAATGTGTGTGCGTGTTTGTGTGTGTGGGGGGGTATCAATTCCGTTCAAAAAGCTTTATGGCACGAACATTGTTGTGAACAGTATTACTGATGCATTATTTATCTTTATACCTGATGGAAGTATGTTTTATTTCCCTACGAGAGTTTTCTACTTTGTTAATGCATAATAATTGAAAAATATTCATAAAATATATAGATCGTTTTTCTAATATCTGTATATTTTTATACATTGGTAGTCAAGGCGGGGCCCTATTGTTGTTAAGGCGGCCTCCTTAACCATACAGTGCTGGGGGAAACACTGCACAGGCTAAGCTAAAGTTAGCGCTGCTGGCTCTCCCAGCCGAATAACCAGCTCTCTAATCCCGCAGCAGTTGTCACAACAGGACCGCGGGGCATACTGTTGTATCATAGCATACTGTAAAATATCTATATAGCTTTCACAATTAACTTAAAAGCCTGTTGTTAAATATAGCAACATTACATTTGATTCATATCTATATTTATGTATGATATTACACGACACGACAGCCAGTGGCATGTGCAAATACAATATTACAAAAAATAGCACCCGGGGTGCATTGTACATAATCAATATACCTTTGACAACAATGTAAATGTGTGTTTAAGGCTATATTATTACTTTAACATTCATTTTCTTGAGACATCCCTGGTGTTGTCACACAGTGTTTTCATGCCCCTCTCTGGTCCAAGTAATGGAATGCCTCCTCCGACTGCGTTCTGTCCTCAGGAAGCATTCAGCTCACTGGGGATTAGGGGGAGAAGTTGTCAATACCAAAACACAGTTGTTCAGAAATGTATACAATGCAATTGAACAAAACAGAAGATGTTTAAATTCTATAGGAATATCAAGGAAGCTGGATCAGGCCCTGCTAAAAAGAGAAATAGCATTTAAACCGCCTGAATCACTTCTCCCCGCGAGCAGTGAGCAATAAAGCCTGAGTGGTTTCTTCTTATGTGTTCTTTAAGTTTCCATTATAATCTTCCCTATTTTCTCCGTCAGTAAGCGATTGCCAGTGATTCTGTTCCTTAAGGAGCTGAAGGGCGCCTGCTGAAACCCACTGAACTGAGGTCCAATGAGAAACACACAGTGAGGGAAATGTCTTCCCATTCCCCATGTACTTATGGCTTCTTCCTAGTATGTGTACCTGTGCGTGTGGATGTTTGTGTGTGTATCATCATCATCATGTAACATCAAACATCAAAGTAATCCAAATGTCAGCCTGCTAGTGATACATTGCCATTAAATCTTCATCAATTCCAGGGACATATTATACAGTAGAGGAGATGTAGAGAAGAGCCACGCTTCTGTGGGTATTTCATTACAAATAGGTTTCCAAATACACGATGAGTCAGCCATGCTTTGATGTTCGCTAACCACAAACAGAGCCCAGCCAGCCCAGGCCACCACTGCTGCACAACTAGCTTAGCGCTTTGGACCAGCAAGAATCTTCATTATAGAGGTGAAGACTGCCTCTGACATTATCCATTCCTTACCTCTGCTTGTGCTCTTACCATAACCGCAAATAATAAGAAATCAAATAAAGTCAAATCAAATCTTTAGCAGCACTGCCAAAAAGGAGAATGTTGTAGATAAATGCTAATCAAATTGTGTCTTATTGTATAGACAAATATGTATACAGTACATATTCTTGAAACAGCTAACACTCATTTGGTTTGGTTGTTCTCTGTGCATGGTGGTGAAGACGGTCGGAGACCATGGCCTCTTTATGAGCATGATGTCACAGAGTGCTCTGATGGGAGAGGTCTGCTCACTTTCAGATGCTCCTCAGAGATGCAGCACGGAAATGTTTGGCAACTGCTCATTTCACTTTTGTCCTGGAAGTTCCTCGCTGCATCCACACTGTAGCCCTGTGTACGTTCCTGACTTGCTTCACTAACCTGTGGCATAACATCATTTTACGTGTAGGAAACACTGCATGTGAACCAGCTTTTAAAAGCCAATTAAGCAAAAAGACTTGAAAGGAATAAGTTAGTCAAGTTTTTCCTCTGCCACCGTTTTTAAAATCGGTCAAGATTTAGGGTTTTGGAACCAAGTTAGCTAACTTCGGAAACTTTTATAAGGGAAGAGGGGGTTGTTTATGCTACTTCTGCCGTTAATATAGGATAAATACAGGAAGAACCACCACAACTGTAGTCCCCTTGAAAATACCACAGTTTGTTTTGGAGTTAAAGTAGGCTGCATCACAGAGATGGATTATATATAGATGTGGTCCCACAAATGACATGACCTATCAGTTCGGGTGTATATGTGTGCTTTGTTCTGCAGCTATGTTTATCATACACCACCATATCTTTTATGGTTTTCCACTGAAAGAATAACCACTCACTTCAAGACGTGTTTTGACCCATTTCATGTCCATCAGCATTGCCTACCATCTTCTAGCATACTGCCACTACAATCTATGGTGAATCCAGATACTTGCGGACATCCCATCAAATTGCCACTGTGGATGCAGATTGACTTTTCGATTGGGAGCCCAACAATCCTGGACTATCCTACTATACTGCCCCTCACTGGATTATCCCTCTTACACCCAGTCATCACTCACCCATAACCCTTCAATCCCTCTGCCCCCCCCCCCCCCCCCCCCCCCTCAGGCTTCCGTGAGAGCGCCTTTGCCTACGCCATTGCGGCGGCGGGCGTGGTGCACGCCGTGGCCAATGCCTGCTCCATGGGCAAGCTGAAGGCTTGCGGCTGTGACGACAAGCGGCGCGGTGACGAGGAAGCATTCCGCATCAAGCTGCACCACCTGCAGATGGAGGCCATCCACCGGGGCAAGGGCATGGTGCACGGGGTGATGGAGCACTTCCCTGCCGAGCTGCCGGGGCCCCAGGACTCCTGGGAGTGGGGCGGCTGCAGCCCCGACGTGGAGTTCGGGGAGAAGTTCTCGCAGGACTTCCTGGACGCCCGTGAGACCTACAAGGACATCCATGCGCGCATGAGGCTGCACAATAACAGAGTTGGGAGGCAGGTAAGAAGAGTGTGTAGGGGGCGGGGGGGGGGGGGAGGAATCTGAGAAGATTGCCAAAAGTAGTTTGTTGTTTTCAAGGGAGGGGTGGGTTGTTTAGTCTGGGGCTGGGCTGAAATTATACAGTAGGCACACCATCCGTAACTGACGTTTTATTAGGTACAGTTCCTGCGAAAATGGCCTTAGGATTTTGTCGCTCCCGCATTTCTTGCAAGTGAGCACAGACATAAATCACTTGATGCTGTGTGTGTGTGTGTGTGTGTGCGCGCCTATGCGTGTGTGTCTCAACATGTCTGCCTGTGCCTTTTTGTAAATGTTTGTTCCACTCTCCCTTTATTATTTTCTGTGCTGAACAAGTTTCCCGGCCAAATTGGGATTTTACTCATTCCCTCGTGTCGTAAAAAACACATCCACAGTATTTCATGAGGTTCAGCAGCTCGTTCTAAGACAAATTTAAAAGGCCAAATTATATTGTCTTCTCCGTTTTATGTCGACTGCTGTTGTTTACCAAATTAAGTAACAAACTAACAAAAAACATTTGATTTGAGAAAGTTGTATGATATCACTTGATGGTAATATAAAGCACATTGATCAGCAATACGCGTGTGGGAATTTAGATGATTGGCTGGATGGATGGTGAAGAGAGCTATTGTCGATTTTACAATAGCTTCCACTGTATACGGCTCTGAAAACAGAAGATAAACAGCTGTAGAGTGGGTGTACTTAGGGCCTGAGGGCCAGTGATTATGTCCCACAACGAATAACACACATTGATTTTGTTGGCGAGATCCACAATAGAGCAAATCACTCAGGAGTCCCAAAGCCCGGAAGTGAACTTTTCTGGGCCTATGGGGTTCCCTCGACAAATGTCAGAAATATCCATTTCCCTCCCCCCGGGTTTCCCTGTTTGTGTCAATGAAAGAAATAACCCACTAGCCTTTGTCCATTGGCACCTTTGGCCGCACCGAGTCATACCTTGCTGTTCTGAAGTGCTTTTTCGTTTCCCGTTTAAACAAACCGCACTGTGCCAGGTCGCGCCCGAGATGGACCGTCACGGAGTCGGGCCAACGACCCTCCTCAGGGTGGGGAGGTGTCAGACCTGCTCGCTGTTTAGAGCAAGTAGCTGTCTCCCAATTTGTAGCGATATAGACCAATAAAATTACAATTTTACTGCGTTCTTATGTCTTAGATGCATATCTATGCACACAGAAGCTAGTAGCTTGATTTGTTATTGATCATTTATTCCTATAACTACCTGAGGCTAATTAAAATTAATGTTTAGATAGAAGTGCACGGCAGTGATTTTCGTTTGAAGATATGATGAAAAAGGATTAATTTCTTAATTAAGAATAGCCTCGATCTAAAGACCTCGGACTAGACATTCAACATGTTTTTTGCTATTATCAACATTGTGCGACACACTGAGAAATATGTATGAAACATTGTCCAAGATTACAAGATTAATCTGGAAGAAATCGTCTAAAACCAAATATATATCATGTATTTTAAATTAATACGTTTAATTTAACAGATGGCCATCATTTAAAAACATTAAGGCTGTGTGTTGTTCATCGACCAGTACAGTATAATGACTAACGAGGTCTACACTTCACAAAGGAGCATGGAATGTGACTTGATTTGTTATACGTCAGGAGTGGGCTTAATAATGAGCAATAGGGCAGGGCGATATGACAGAGAAATGAAACCTTTATCTTTAAAGGTTGCTTTATGTGTAACACCATCCGGCGGCAGGCATCACTGCGGTGGCATTGCGCAGTGACTCAGTGACAGCAGCGTCTGGAGACAAATCAAATCAAGTTTATTTATCATATGGACAGCAATCAGATGTGTAACCTACTGAGAAATTATCGGTTTGCAAGGTCTGCTCGACAACGTAAAAAGGAAAGAGAAAAGCGATGGAGAGATAGGGGGGGGGGGGGGGGAGCGTTGAGCCCCCCCCCCCCCCCCCTGTTCCCCCCCCGTCCCCCGTCACCCCCCCCCCCCCGCCTCCCACCCTGGGGGTGAGGACATAGAGATGTAAAAAGACAGAGATAAGCCATGATAGCTCCCAGCAACCAGAGTGCTGCACAGACAAGGAGCTGCCCAAAATTGCTCATTGTTCTTTGCTTCCTCCTTTGTAATTTGGGCCTGTATCTCTCCATCAGCTTACTTCTGGATCCTTGATTATGCAGACAAAACACTGAATGTGGAGGGAGTGATGGCCGGACGGAGCCAACCGAGACTGCTCCCGGCCTAGAGGCTCAGGGCGCTCTCACACCTAAAGTTTGGTAGGCTCAGTTCAGAAGGGAAGTTGACACTGTAGAATTTTAATGTGGTTGAGTTAGCGTTTAAACTGGACTTTTTAAGATTCTCTGCTCATAAAAGTGTTTAAAATATGCCATTTTGAACATTTACCAACTGACCAAAATATGTTGTTCTTCTGTGCTCCAATCATCAATTACCAATTTCTCAAATGGCTTCATATACCCGTGTTATAAAAACACCCCCTACCCCTAATCCCTTAAACGACCATGGAAAACCTCTGCTTTAGAGCGGTCTCCATCTTAAAGCTCAGATGTTAGTTCACCCATACGTACATCAGGGCTATGAAGAGAGCTATGAGGACTCAGGAATGAAACAGACTGTAAATGAAACAGAACGAGGTAGAAGCCTGTGGGTTAAATGTTGGGTATTGCCATTGACTCAATGAACAGATAGTATGCAGTTAAACCCTCAAAGCAATTTCCATTCCGACATAATGAGGTCGATAGAGTTCTGTACTAAGTCAATGAGAATGATTAATGATTTGCTGTTTTTGCCAAGAATCCCTCACCTGCAGTGATGGATTTTTATGTGAGAAAAGCCATTAGTGGGCGGGCTGTGTCATATGTTGAAGGACTGACGCACAAGACAAGACAATGAAGCCAAAGACGGTTGAAACAAAGAAATCTAAGAACGTACAGTGGAGTTTATTTTACCGCGTGTTGCAGGAAGCCATAACTCATAGACACAATGCATGCTAAAGAGGGCGGTTTTGTGGAAGAATTGTTTTTCAATACCTTACAAATACATGTCATGATGATAGCTCAAGCACAGTGATTTGAAGTAGTTATGTACACAACCATATATATCGGAAGTTCAGAGACGTGGAATATTCAGGGTGAAACTTCAAAACTAAATGGAATGTTAATGGTCAAAGAAAGAAGCGAGGGTACTGTCTGGCCCCAGGGTGGATAAGAGTAAGTTGACTGGCTGTGTATTAATCAATGATGGCTGCTCCCTAAGTGGGAAAAGAGGTAATAATTGAAAGAAACATTACTTCACTGTTGTCAACTGTAGTAAACAGTGAAGACAAATACTTTCATTAACCTTCACTCCCTACTTTGTGTACGTTCCACTTTAATATAGCTACTGTAACAGCCTGTGGTCAATATGGTCTTACTGTGTATCTTAATATTTGCTTGGTTTACCATCTAAAGGCTACAGCCTAGCCTGTTTAACAAAGAACAACTCCATGACCTCTCTGACCTCATGTTCGCTCGTCTTGGTCCCAGGCATCTCAGCAGCATCAAAGCGACGCCCTTAATTTAGGAGAGACAATCTTTGCAGTGAGCAAGGCTAGGAGAGTCATGGGTTCAGCCCAATCAGACACCGGGCGGTGACCTTGGAGGACCTTGGAGAGTTAGAAGTGAACAAGTGGCCTTGTACTTTCCTACTCTACCTGCTCATGGCTGTCTTCTTCAAACAGAATGCATGACCCCCTGTGATCTCCTCTTGCATAACCTGCAATGTTAGGAATTTACTCAAAACAAACACAAAACTATATTGTCATGGCGATATTTATGTGCATAAGATACAGCCCCCTTTTTATCGCAAACGTTATGTCAGCCAAATTTGTATACGTGTGCCTGTGTGTGTGTATATATATATATATATATATATATATATATATATATATACAGAAACCCTCAAGCCACATTAAGATGCATTCATTACTTATTACTCTTATTAAGTTCCTCCTGAAACATTGAATACTGGCAGTCTGTACTATTAGGAAAGGGACTGTGAATGATTTGAATGATGAGATGTGAGGAGCTAGGGGTTAGGGCATCTTGCTCAAGGATGCCTGCAGGAAGAATTGGGAAATTTGGATTTGAATCAAGATCGTTGGATTGGAGTCAAACAGCCCAACTACTAAACAACCTTGCTCCGAGTCCTGTCAAGTACAATCTTCAAACTATGCAGTCTTCTTGACACTTCCAAATACCACGCGTATCACATCCATGTTTATGTAATGCTGCATTTAATTGAGCCAGAGCAGGTGTATCTTCAAATGGAGCAGGCAACACGTGCCCGCACACCTCTCCTATAATCACCAATTCACTGACTCTGGACTCTCTGTCGGGCCTATTGAGAAGCATGGCCTTTAGATGTGCAGGTTTTAGGATGAGCATTAGTTGATATGTTGGGAGAACAGTGATGATGATGATAATGATGATGATGATGATTTAGTAACTGTTTGAGACTTAAGACAGCAAGTCTTGCTTTAAAAACAGCCATACGCACAGAGTCATACTGTGTGCGTATTCAGATGATTTCAAACATTGTAATATCGCTGCGTTCTGGCCTCTGGTTCACACATCTTAGTGAGTTGTCTGAGGGAAAGGCTTTCTCAAGATATGCTACTAAGGGTTGATACTTATAAAGACTACAGTCAGTAATAATTTGATCTTACCAAACAATCACTGAACTCTGTCTAATTAAAGAATAAAGTGTTTGGGCTTGAGAAAATGAATCCATATAGAGAGAAAAAAGAGGGAGGAATGAGGTTGGGGGCGGGGCAGTGTGTAAAGTCTGACTCATTAAGGTGCTGTCACCGAGCACTGTTCACCTTGATCACTTCAAACAGGAGGAGAAAAAAACATAAACCCCAAGCACACCACATGCTTGCATGCGCCCGCACACAGACACGCACAAACATGCACATACACACCCACACACCCACACACACACACACACACACGCACACACACACACCCACACACACACACACACACACACACACACACACACACACACACACACACACACACACACACACACACACACACACACACACACACACACACACACACACACACACACACACACAAACACACATATGCACAAAGAAACGCGCACACACAAACAAACACAAACACATGCAGAAACGAACAAACACACACACACACACACAGACACACACACAAACACTAGCAGGTGGGCCCTCAAAATAGCCCTCTGTCACCCCCCCTTCCTCCAGCGCACTCCATCCTTCGCGCTACCCGTCCCCCCTTTCCCCGACCATGCCGCCCCGACCCCGTCCCGTACCCCGCCAGATAGAAGCCGTCTGCAGGAGGAATGCAGTGTGTTCCTCTCTGCAGCACTGCAGTGGGGTGTGCATGTCGCCTCATGCCCACCCCTGGGTTCTCACGGCGTCCCGTCTTGTTTTTAGCCCTAATTAGTGGCTGCTGGCAGTTTGGAAACAGATGTTTAAAACTCTGCAAAAGATTTTAGACTTCAAACACCAGGGCGGAAAGTAGAAAGAGATTTGCCCTTCCTTCCCTCCCTCCTTCCCTCCCTCCCTCCTTCCCTGCCTGCCTCCCTCTGCTCCTCCCCCTCTAACTGCTCTCCAGTGGGGCTGATTCTGCAGATGATCGGCTGCTGAAAGGTTGAGGGAAGGAGAAGGACCCCCCCTCCCCCCGCAACGTTTTTATCGCACTTATCATTATCCCCATCCCTGCTTCATATATATTTATATATATTTAAATATTTCCACTATTTAAAGCACTACTACACCTATCTTCAACCGGTTTTGCATGGTTACAATGTGGTTAGTATATGGTTCATTCCCTCCATGTTTCCTGCACACAGACCTCCCCACTACTTTGCTAGCGTGGGACAGAAAACATGCATCAAAGTTAACCATGGTTCATTTGCATACATTACCACTGTGATGACTTAAGGCCTGTTGAGGAGAAGCTGTTCTTTAACCGCAGCCTGTCTGGACACTCACTCGGCTGGTGTTAACCTGAAGGCCCCCTCCCCTAGGGAGACCGGGACCGAGTACTGACCAGGCCCCCTCCCCCAGGGAGACGGGGACCACCAGGCCCCCCTCTCCCCCAGGGAAACCATGACCTGGAGGTACCAGGGCTGATTCCCTCCGTGGGATCAGTCCGGGGAAGGCTGTTTTAGAAGAGAAGGCCTTTCTTTTTCACTTTCTTCTGGGCATGGGTCCTATGGCGATGTGCCCCGTCCTGACCCCCGTGTCTGGTGCTGCGGTGCGTGCGTGTGTGTGTGTGTGTGTGTGTGTGTGTGTGTGTGTGTGTGTGTGTGTGTGTGTGTGTGTGTGTGTGTGTGTGTGTGTGTGTGTGTGTGTGTGTGTGTGTGTGTGTGGAGGGGTCTGTATTATCTGTGTGTGTGTGTGTGTGTGTGTGTGTGTGTGTGTGTGTGTGTGTGTGTGTGTGTGTGTGTGTGTGTGTGTGTGTGTGTGTGTGCGTGCGTGCGTGCGTGTGTGCGTGTGTGTGTGTGTGTGTGTGTGTGTGTGTGTCCGTGTCCGTGTGCAGGTGGGATTTATTTAGCTCTGAGCAACACATGTTCCTTCATGATGTCTGAAGACATGCGGCGAACACTCAGCAGCAATCTTGTCCGGTTTTATGATCAAGTGATTCTGACTTATAAGACCACTAATAAGTCCACTACTTCAGCCTGACTAATAAGAGACAAAATGCTTTAATCGTCAGACGCCGACCACACTGTGATTCCCTCTGCCTAGGCTTATTCTTACCCACAGTGTATTCATAGGGCCTCCACAGCCCGTAAACATCCTGTGATCAGAGATAGCATCATTGGCAGACACCTTCTCTCCTCCATCAGCACTCTGCAACAACACGCTTTGGCAGAGCTCAGATGGGCTCTTTTAAGAAAAGCAAATACACACATGCGTGCCTGCACATCGTGTGCATCTGCCGAGACATAATACTGTACATAGGCAGAAGTAGACATGCAGAGGTGAACCAAACACATCTGCACGTAGATTCTCGCTCCTGGAAAACACATAAACACACCCACACGGCACACGAATGCTTGAATACCGCATTGAACGACATCGGGGCAGCGTGTGTAATTAACAGTGTTGAGGTACTGCAGACGAGCTACCACACACACACGTCACACGTGCACAAATGCTCAGCCTCATACACACAAGCTCCGTCCTGTATATTTCACTGTGAGGCTATTTGTCACTGTAATTTATGTACTGGTGTAGTTGCATATAAGTCTGTGACAAACTGTTTGTTTGTGTTAGTGTGCACATGACTTTATGTGTGTGTGTGTGGGTTTGTGTGTGTGTGTGTGTGTGTGTGTGTGTGTGTGTGTGTGTGTGTGTGTGTGTGTGTGTGTGTGTGTGTGTGTGTGTGTGTGTGTGTGTGTGTGTGTGTGTGTGTGTGTGTGTGTGGGGGGGGGGGGTCTGTGTATTTGTGGTTGCGTGTTTTGTATGACTATGTATGTATGCGTGTCAGTATGTATGTGTGTGTGTGTGTGTGTGTGTGTGTGTGTGTGTGTGTGTGTGTGTGTGTGTGTGTGTGTGTGTGTGTGTGTGTGTGTGTGTGTCTGTATGCGTGCAGGTGTGTGTTTGATATGTGTATGTCTCAATGTGTGTCTGTATATGAGCATGTGTGTATTTGGGTGTGTGTGTCCGTATTTCTGTATGAAATACAAACACACGCACACAAAGACACAAACATACATACACACAAAGGGAAACACACACATACAAACACACACATACAGACACACACACACACACACACATGCACACAAAATAAGTCTTCGGTATACATAACGTTTGAGGGGACGCATGGTGCGTGGGGGCAGCATTTGCTGAGAGAGAATATATGTTTGTGTGTGTGTGTGTGTGTGTGTGTATGTCTGTATGTGTGTGCGTTTGTATGTGTGTGTGTGTGTCCCTGCGTGTGTGTGTATGTTTGTGTGTGTGTCTGTGTGTGTGTGTGTGTGTGTGTGTGTGTATTTGTGTGTGTGTGTGTGTGTCCCTGCATTTGTGTGTGTGTTTGTGTGTGTGTGTGTTTGTGTGCATGTGCGTATGTGTGTGTATGTGTGTGTTTGCGTGTATGCGCGTGTGCTTCTGTGCCGCTTCAACTGCTGGTTTGAAGCGAGGCGTTTGATTTGTCTGAAGTGATGTCTGGGCTTAGTGTGCCATCGTGGTGTTTGTTGGTGGGCTTTGATACGGCCCGAGCTTTCTGCTGGGCTTTAATAGTCCTTAAGTAGACGTCTTTGAACTGATAAACACAAGGCAGCGTGCAGGCTGCGTTTATACTGCATTGAGATGGTGAAGGAGGGACAAGCAGACGGTGAGATTAAGGCCTGTTCCCGTCTGATGAGGGTGGGAAGGTTATTTAAGAAATATGTCCATAAAGTACAATTACTCTACTGCAGTGTAAACCAAAACACTGATGACAAGTTGGGCCATTTCATGACGTCGGGTTATTTGCCGAGATGAGCGTATACCATGATTTATGTCCCTGTAGTAGATAATTGCTACGTGATTAAGTAATGCTAGTTCCGGAAGACCCAGTTCTGTCCAATAGCAATATATATCACCATTGTCGATTTAGTTCAAAAGTTAGCGTTAGGTTTGTGAATTTAACTAAACTTCAAATTGTCATGCAGAATCAAACTAGACACAAACCATGAAGCAGTCTTTGATCATTTGATAACCTGGAATGTCTCAGAGTTATTTCCTTCTTTTGTTGTTGTCGAGGGCTGAATTAGTAGCTTGTAGCCCAGGACTTTCACCCTGAAGAGGCTTGCTTCTTCACAGCTGATATTTTTACCGTAATGATCCTGTAATAGCTACAATTTAGGATGAATAATAATGATGATCATGTCAAACAAGCATTCATGCTCGACTGAGAGACATGTGGCCCTGGGTAAGGCTACTGCTGCTCTCCAGTTCAAAGCAGATGAGCTTACTCCCGACCTGCTCCGACCTGCTCAGGCTGGCGTGCCTCTGATCCACTGCTGCTCTCAGCTCCCGCCTGATGTGTCGGGTTCTGCTACGTTATTCCTGGATTTCCTGGGTTTCTCCACTCTCCCTCTCTCTCTCTCTGGATGACATTGCCCGCAGCCCCGACCCGCCACCCCAGCACCACATGTTTGATCTCCGTCTGGGGCTGCTTTTATGGACGCCTCCGTCTCACTCTTCAAGCCAATTAAAAGGCACCAGATGTGTGTCGGTAACCCGTCCACCAATGAATGTGGAGGCAGTTACATCCGCTCTGCTGTGTGTTATTGTGTCGTGGTGCCGTGTGCTCAGTGTCGCGGATAATGTACTGGAACCGTGTGTTTGAACCCCGTTTCGGAGGACCCCCCCCCTTTAGATTGTTGTTGGTGTGTTTGATTTTGACTTCAGATGAGAAGGTGGGATTGTGGTAACACATTCGTGAGTCCCGGGCCTGTCACTGAGGTTACACTGCTTACATTGAACATTAATCATTGATGCCTACACACTCTCTCTTCCATTTTTCAACATTCACTCTATAGTATTCATACGGACACTGGATGAGATGTAGAACATAGAATACAGCATCAACAAGAACACTCCGCAGGGAATAGGAATTGTATTAAAATAAGAGTGGATTCGATATTCCCTTTGTTTAACAATAATAATATTATAGCGGAGCGATGACACATTAAAACAAACAGCCCCCCCCCCCCACACACACACACACACACACACACACACACACACACACACACACACACACATACACACACACACACAAACAAACACACACGCTCTCGGACACAACCATCCTCAGACCCAGGTGTGTGACGTGTAGGAAGAGGCAAACAAACAGAATCATTCATCTGGTTGTCCGTCCACCAGGAACAAGGTGGGTCAGGAACAAGGTGCTAAAGTGTGAAATGTGTACACTTGTTTTTCATACATCGCAAAGGAAAAATGTTTTAGATGAGGATACCTTATAATGTCACATTCTAATAGCACTCTCATCAAATTGAATGACTTAGCTTGACGGTGCATATGCATTTTCTTTTAGAAACCAGATTTCACTCGTGTTGATGCAAACTCTCTCATTCTCATGTGTAGTTTCTCCCCTGAATCCACGTGCAACACTACTTAACGTAGCGCATCTCAAACCCAATACAACAGTAGCACAACATAACGCAGCCCACAACCACAAGGCAAATCAGCGGCTTGGAGGCAGGCTTCTAAGCACCGGGGCAGGCGCTTTGTGTTTCATAATCTCTTTGAACAAAACAGCCTGTTTTCATTTTCCAATTACACATTTAATATACAAAAGCTAACTAGGTAGTGAGTTTCTCTTTCTTCTTTCTATTTCATGGTTTAAGACCTCCTCTCCAGAGCTGTGGTATGGATGCAGTTATGACGCGGGTTTAGTGTTTGTGTCTGTAAGGTTTAAGTGGGTTAGAGAGCTCCCTGATTACAGGCTGCCCATGTGTGTTTAGGGCCTTGCAGGTTCATGGTTCGCAGGCCCTGATGTAAAAACTGGAGACCAACGGTGCAATCTGAAATCAACACAAAGTGTGGCGGGATTATGGCTGGTGGAGGTTTACACAAGGAAACACCTCTCCTTATCTTAGGGCCATGTTACCGTCAACAGTGAGCTGTAGTCTGCTGACTTTACCTTTAAAATGAATTCCTGTCTTCCATTTATCCATTCCCATTCTTCCATTCACCAGGATGACATTTTCCATTCAACAGGCATTATACATGCATCTATTCATTTAAGAATGTCATACATAATGAATTTCAATTGTAAACTAGTATTGAGCACATTAAATATAAGAAGAAGATTAAAAAGAAAAAGAAGAAGAAGAAGAAGAAGAAGAAGAAGAAGAAGAAGAAGAAGAAGAAGAAGAAGAAGAAGAAGAAGAAGAAGAAGAAGAAGAAGAAGAAGAAGAAGAAGAAGAAGAAGAAGAAGAAGAAGAAGAAGAAGAAGAAGATAAAGTGACAGCTGAATGAAAAGCGCAAAGCATTGCTAAAAATGCAGAAATGCAAAATTAATTGAACTGAAGAATCTGAAAGGTCACGTATTGCCCTGCCCTGGTGTGTGTGTGTGTGTGTGTGTGTGTGTGTGTGTGTGTGTGTGTGTGTGTGTGTGTGTGTGTGTGTGTGTGTGTGTGTGTGTGTGTGTGTGTGTGTGTGTGTGTGTGTGTGTGTGTGTGTGTGTGTGTTTGTCTTTAAGAGAATAGCGAGCCGGTGCGTGATCAAAAGTAGGCCAATAGAGCGGGAAAAACTGCCCAATCTGGCAACACTGCTGAACGTCCTCACGCTCCTGCATCAACGTAAATCAATGAGACCAACTGAAAATGAAGCCGGTATGAAACTAAAACTGTGATTCTGAAAAAAGTTTAAATTATATCGAAATTCCGTTTAGATATTATTGAAGTGTGTCGATTTGTTAAATGGTTTGAACGAAGATAAACGGTTGAAAATGTATTTAGTTACGTCCAGGGGCGTTTCTAGGTTTCAAAAATATCCAAGGTTTAGCCCAGAGGGAAAGGGCAAAAAAAAATTGCTTTATTGCCCATGTAAATTTCTTCATAATGCTTTACACAAATTACGCAGTTTATTATAGCTCTAACTAGCTTCCTGACTGCTGTGCTGCTTATCCACAGCCATCTATAGTTCCATTCAAGTTGTTTCAGAGTAAAATGAATACAAGTGAGACAGACCTTAGATATATATATATATATATATATATATATATATATATATATATATATATATTAGGGCTGTCAAGCGATTTAAAAAAAATAATCTAACTAATTACAGGCTCGGTGAATAACTACTGTATTTTCCGCACTATAAGGCGCACCGGAGTATAAGCGGCAGCAGCTAAATTGAATGATGTGTACATATATAAGCCGCACTGGACTATAAGCCGCAGGTGTTTTAATGTTTAATTACCATTAGGGCTGGCCCGAACGCCATTTTTCAGGCTTCGAATACTCGTTGGTTTTTCCGAGCGAACATTCGAATACTCGTTCCAGAAAAAAAAGCCATCAAAAACAACGTTAAAAATCCCTATAAACTCCCTGGAACCGATTTTGACAGTATCTGCATATTTTGTTGAAGATTTAATAGCTTTTGAACGTTAATTAGTAGGCCTAAGTAGGTTGAAGTTCCTTAGTTTTTCCCTGTGAAAGCGAACAGATGTTGTTCCGTTCCAAATCTTCTGTCCTCTGCCATCTCAGTCCTTATGGGAGCTTTTCAATTCATCCTGGAATGTGCATCTTTTCAGGGAATTTGTACAATAAATCCATAACAAATACCGAATATTGATCGTCTTACGACTCCATATTATATCCATTATATTGACCGGGTACTCCCAAGACGCTCACGCTCTGCAGTAAGCCAGTCACAGTTCATTGGTGCGGCGCTGTACTGCGAACGCAAACAAACAACTAAGCTAAGGTTAGCATTTCGAAAAAAAAAACGAAGCTCAGAATACTGATTTAAGCTTTGAATACTCATTTTCCGAACGAGTATTCGAATAATTCGGGCCAGCCCTAATTACCATATGAAAGGGTTTGTGCACAGAAGGGATTGTCGGGAAAGAGATGGCTGTCTCGCTCTCGTAATGTCTATCTTGCTCTCGATTTAGGAGGTCCCCTAGTGGCCGCTAGCTGTAAAAATCCATAGATTAGCCGCACTGTTATATAAGCCGCAGAATCGAAAAATGGGAAAAAAAGGCGCAGTTTATAGTCCGAAAATTATGGTAATCTAAATTAATCGCATACTTACATTTTTCTGAGAAAGTATTTTAAAATAATTTAATTCAAGTAAATTATGGCAGATGAGTGATTCAATGAATAATAGACATAATAGACTTTAAAGTTCAATGCCTCTTTTATTTAAAACATGTCTTTTATTAACATACGGTGCATTTTAAGATCAAATTAATAACATTTCCATCTCACTCAGGATTCAATGCATCTCAGTCGAGTGTGGCTTGACGAGGCTGGCTGCTAGCGCCAGCCTCTGGCTGCTAGCTGGCTGCTAGCTAGGGGCTGTGGCAGCTTGTACCTGTGAGCTTGCTACCAAATGTTTTGCGTTGAGGTGATATTTAAGGGTTGATGAACTCCGGTGATAGGACAATTCCTTACTACAGAGATTGCAGATAACGGTGTTCCTATCTACAGTTCCGTCTGGGAGTTTAAACTTGAATTTTCCATTCACAGGGCCGAGCAGCGTCTTCTCCTCTGCCTCCGTTTTGTTTCAACGAAATTGACGCACCGGGTCAAAGGGCAGTATAGAAGCACTATTAATCTGCGTTAATTTTTCCTTTTGTCAGCCCTAATAAATATATATATGAACATATATATAAACATATATGACTGGAGAAAGGATAGATTAATTCACTTGAGGTGGTAAACAGTCTGGTTATGTTTTAAAATCGTTTTTTTTTCGTTTCTTTTTTTATTTTATTTTTTAAATAAGATTCGGGGCTAATTAAATTATATCCGGGGCTTTAGCAACGAATGAAACAGCCTAGTGACGCCACTGGTTACGTCATAAACAGTTGAAGTACCAGAGGAATATAGTATTTTAAAAGTAGAATATCTTAAAAAGTATAAAAGCGATTCCAAGCTATTCTGAACATTTAAAAATTTGGTCTCTAGGTGAAAAATTGAGGAAGGACTGGAGATAGGTCCCAAAGTTTGTAGAGAATAAAAAAGAAAGAAAGAATAAAACTTATGAAGAACAATAGTTGAGCGCTGCAAGCAGCACTCACCTAATAAGGACAAAAACACAATTACCTTTTCTTAAGCTTTTCAAAAAAAATCATAATCGTCCATCAATCCTTTCTCCTTATCCCTCACTGTGAAGAATACAGTTCCCCACATACTATTTATTTGCTGCATTTTTTGTAGGCTTCTTTATACAAACTTTCTTGCTCACTCTTTGTTCATATATTAGTTCCAAAGGATGAGTCAGGCATTTGCGTTTCATTCGTCAATCATCAGTGTATTGATGCTTGGGAACGACAGCGGTGGCAGACACTTGACCAGGTCTGACCAGGTCCGACCTGATACTCCTTGTCTCCTGGTTCTCCCCTCAGGGGATCAGCACCTCCTTCTTATCTCCTGGTTCTCCCCTCAGGGGATCAGCACCTCCGCCTTTTTTCCTGCTTCTCGCCTCAGGGGATCAGCACCTCCTCGTTGTCTCCTGGTTCTCCCCTCAGGGTATCAGCACCTCCTTGTTGTCTCCTGGTTCTCCCCTCAGGGTATCAGCACCTCCTCCTTGTCTCCTGGTTCTCCTCTCAGGGGGTCAGCACCTCCTCCTTGTCTCCTGGTTCTCCTCTCAGGGGATCAGCACCTCCTCCTTGTCTCCTGGTTCTCCCCTCAGGGGATCAGCACCTCCGCCTTTTCCCTTCGTTTATTTTGAATTTATTTGGAGTTCGTTGAAATGACCAGCTGTGTGTAGATCATACAAGCAAGGCGTGTGCATACGCATGTGTGCACACACTTGTAGACACACACACAAACACACACACACACACAAACACATACATTTTTTAACCTTCCTCATAGGTGTGTAAATAAACATACAAACAATGCACTTGAATAGAAACTCAATACTCTGTTTACATTCTCACAGTAAGAACTCTATCTTATCAGGTTGGATTTGATCTGAGGCCCCTATCGCTCTCTCTCTCTCTCTCTCTCTCTCTCTCTCTCTCTCTCTCTCTCTCTCTCTCTCTCTCTCTCTCTCTCTCTCTCTCTCTTTCTTTCTGTCTCGTTCTCTCTCGTAAGCACACACACACACGCACACACATACACACACACACACACACACACACACACACACACACACACACACACACACACACACACACACACACACACACACACACACACACACACACACACACACTCACACACACACACACACACACACATTGCGCCTTTATGGGTGGGATTCACGTTTTTTGTGTGTGTGCGTTGTACATGTTTGGCTCTCTGTGTAACCTAATATGTGTTTGTTTTTCATGACAGCTTTGTGTCAGTTTAGGTTTATTTGTGTGTGATGTGGGTGATCTTTGTCTTTCTCTGAATCTGTATCCATGTGTGTGTGTGTGTGTGTGTGTGTGTGTGTGTGTGTGTGTGTGTGTGTGTGTGTGTGTGTGTGTGTGTGTGTGTGTGTGTGCGCGCGTGTGTGTGTGTGTGTGTGTGTGTGTGTGTGTGTGTGTGTGTGTGTGTGTGTCTGTGTGTGTGTACGTGTGTTTGTGTGTGTGTTGTGTCATCTGAGTGGATGAAAGGAAACATCAAACCTGAACAGGATAATTCAGTCCTACACAGACATAAGTGTCAGTGTTCATGTTATGCTGCCTACAGTTGCATTCTAAATCAAGACTATACACAGTGTGGACGCTGGTGTCTAAAGATAAACAATAACAGTGCTGAGCACCTGAGCTTCTACACTTACCTTTTTACGCACACATCCCCACTGTTCTTGGTAGAAGAACCTAATTGTTGCATGATGAAAAGCCATTAATCCCTTCAAATTCCCCTCAAATTAAATAAATGAACCCCTCGCTCAGAAAAGTGATGAATAGAGAAGCAAATCCTAAAGCAGATCATAATTCATGCATACATAAGTCACTGGGATTTCATCATTTTGGGATGCGGCTGGCACAGGTCTCACTGATAATAAAGTATGGCAATAATTGACTTAGCATCATTAGTAAAGAAAAAAAGCATATTTCTAATTGTTCTTTCTGCCGGTGCTGTGCTTGTATCGGTCTACAGTGTGTGATTCAGCTTTTCAACTGAGAACAATTTGTTCAATCCTCTCCTCCATCCCGTCTCCCTGGCAGTACCCCTGTGGGAGCACTGCCCTGGAACAAGGTTAAATACATCATTCGTGGCATTGCGTTTTAACAAACAAATGTATTGATCCGCATTCCTTGCTCTCTCCCTCCTCTCTTACCTCTCTCTCTCTCTCTCTCTCTCTCCCTCTCTCTCTCTCTCTCTCTCTCTCTTTTCTCTCTCTCTCTCTCTCTCTCTCTCACACCGCTCTCTCTCTCCCTCTATCTCTGTCCTCTCTCTTCTCTCTCCTTCTCTCTCTCTCTCTTTGGGTGTCTCTCTCTCAGGTGGTGCTCAGCAACATGCGGAGGAAGTGTAAGTGCCACGGTACGTCGGGGAGCTGCCAGCTCAAGACGTGCTGGCAGGTGACCCCTGAGTTCCGCGTGGTGGGATCCCTGCTGAGGGAGCGCTTCCAGAGCGCCACGCTCATCAAGGCCCACAACCGCAACACGGGGCAGCTGGACCACTCCCACCACGGCAACCACCACCACAGCAACCACCACAGCAGCAACAGCCACCACCACAGCAGCAGCAGTAGCAGCAACCACCACAGCAACCACCATCCCAACAACAACAACAACAACCACCACAACCACCACGGCCACCACAACCACCAACACCACCACCACCCGCACCCCCACCGCCGCCGCCAGCAGCCCAGCATCAACGACCTGGTGTACTTCGAGAAGTCCCCCGACTTCTGCGAGCGAGACCTGGGCTCCGACTCCAGTGGCACGCAGGGCCGCATCTGCAACAAGACCAGCCCGGGCATGGACCGTTGCGAGAGCCTGTGCTGCGGCCGCGGCCACAACATCCTGCAGCAGACACGCAGCGAGCGCTGCAACTGCAAGTTCCACTGGTGCTGCTACGTGGTGTGTGCCGAGTGCCGCATCACAGAGTGGGTCAGCGTGTGCAAGTGAAGGGAGACGGTGACCATGGCAACGACAAGCACCACCACCACCACCACCACCAAGAAACTATTTTTAAAATGCTATTATTATTATTATTATTGTTATATTTTCCGGACGGACAGACAAAGAGGGGTTGACAGACGTGACAAAATGCACTTTCCACTCTTCCCTTGCTTGTGCTGATGAACTTCCTGTCCTGTCCAAACAGCCAATGGGAAAGGAGAAGGAGGAGCAGGGGCTTGGCCTGATTCAGAATATATATAGTATGTACAGTGGTGTGTGCATGCAGGAAAGACTGAGCATGTGCAAGCGCATATGACAGATCAGTCCCAGCTCGAGAGAGTGACCTTTGCTTTTCTCCCGAGACAGACGGTGTCGTTGAACGCTGATTCAACAAACGGGAAACAGAACTCAGAATTTGTGATTTTTCGAGGAAATGGAATTGAAACCAGCAAATGGCTTTGCAGCTTATTGTTTGTCTCACCAATATCTGAGTGGTATTCTGGGGGGAAGAAGCCAACAGGAATGGAAAGGTCTAAGTCTTTGATATTTTTCATCAGGAAAAAACTATAAGAGTACGAGACACGATGAACTAAAGGTGTCAACAGGATGGCCATCAGGAGGGAGCCTGGTATCTCTCCAAATAAGGAAACAGAATGATTGAGAAGGGTCCTTTCAGACCAAGCAGCTGGACAGCCAATTAAATATTCAGTTGAACCCTGCAGTATACACACCAAAATATCCTTGTTGAAATAGCAGCTATTGACGCAAACACAAAACAGAGGGCCTGATAGTAAGTTGTGGGTCTTTCTATGCTTCCTAGTACCAGAGTCTTAATATATTTCAACCAACACACGTCCACTGTGTACCATGTTACGATGTTATGATGCACTCCAACACATAATTCTCAACCCCCAGTTCCAACCCACCATCTACACAGTTGTTCCCCTACTGCTCCACCTCTCTGTGTTGTGTGTGGTATGAATGACCCAATCCATCACAGAACCTCAGGTATGATGTCACTTGGTTTCCATCTTTAAACTACAAATAAAATCCCCCCCCCCCCCCCCCCACACGCTGTTGTAACAGCCTGAATCAAAAAGAGGAGATCCACTGTCTGTTCAGAGACGAGGGGACTGCTGAGCTGTCTCTTCTCCTGGCGCTCCGTCATATTTAATGACCTTGTGTAAGGAGGAGGAGCTTTTCTTTCGCAGAACTTAAATGGTTTTCAGCTCAGGGGGGGGGGGGGGGGGGGGTCCACTCCGAGCCCCCAGAAACACTTCAAATTTTTTTTTAAACAATGAAGACAGGGAGCCAGGACCTCCATTCCTCTGAGCGCCCAGGCCCGCCTCCCTCACGAGAGGCATTCCTCACACCCAGTGGCGTGGGGGGCTGTGTGGGGCTACACCCAGTGGCGTCCACTGCTACATGCTCCAGCATGGCGCTGCACATTTGATTGACATCAAAATCATAAATTATGCTCAGAAGTTCTATGCAAAAGTTTAAAAGCTTTTAGAAAAAACATGCAGTGGAGTCGGTCTCTTGTTGTACGGGAACGCACAAAACACAAACACATAGTGATAAACCACTACAAGTATGAGTGTACGTCGTGTGTCATTGCTGATTCATCCCCTGTCTTGTGATGCAGTGTGCCCCTGTGTAAACTAGCCATGGTCTGTTGTGTCTCTGTACCGTCTCACCTGTATATTGCTAACTGTAACCTCCGATGTACTGGTTGGGGTCATCTTGATGGACAAGTTCAATGTCTAGCAGTAGCTCAAGGCAGGTATGGGCGGTAAACCAACAACTCTCCCAGATGTCCCAGATCTTACAATGAGTATGTCTTACCAGTTTGTGTAATTTATTTAAGGCAAAACATTTTTTTTGTAAATGCAGATTTAGGTTGTTTGCACATGAAACATATTGTTCAGGAATCTTTGGTGACATCACCAAAACGTTAGTTATTTTCATGTCGCAAATTGTATGTAAGTATGTATGTATTTTTTTAATGTTTTAATATGGTTATTATTTAAGTTATTTTATTTTTGTGGATAACTTAATATTTGTAAAACAATAAAGACAGAAAATATTATTGAAAACAAAATATATGTTTGGGACATTATTTATCTATCAATCTATCTATCTATCAATCAATCAATCTATCTATCTATCTATCTATCTATCTATCTATCTATCTATCTATCTATCTATCTATCTATCTATCTATCTATCTATCTATCTATCTATCTATCTATCTATCTGTCTGTCTGTCTGTGTCTGTCTGTCTGTCTGTCTGTCTGTCTGTCTGTCTGTCTGTCTGTCTGTCTGTCTGTCTGTCTGTCTGTCTGTCTGTCTGTCTGTCTGTCTGTCTGTCTGTCTGTCTGTCTGTCTGTCTGTCTGTCTGTCTGTCTGTCTGTCTGTCTGTCTGTCTGTCTGTCTGTCTATCTATCTATCTATCTATCTATCTATCTATCTATCTATCTATCTATCTATCTATCTATCTATCTATCTATCTATCTATCCATCCATCCATCCATCCATCCATCCATCCATCCATCCATCCATCCATCCATCCATCCATCCATCCATCCATCCATCCATCCATCCATCCATCCATCCATCCATCCGTCTCTCTCTCTCTCTCTCTCTCTCTCTCTCTCTCTCTCTCTCTCTCTCTCTCTCTCTCTCTCTCTCTCTCTCTCTCTCTCTCTCTCTCTCTCTCTTTCTCTCTCTCTATCTCTCTCTCTCTCTCCCTCTCTCTCTCTCTCTATCTCTCTCCTCTCTCTCTTTCCTTTTATCATTCTATCAATATATCTATCTAGAGATCCATCCATCTGTCTATAAGTATTCTCGGCAGCTGAAGGGATGTGCTAGATTCTACTATTACTGTATATATATATAATATATATATATAGATATATATTAACCATTGACTGTTTGCCGACCATGAGGGCTGTGCCCCCCTCATGGTGGCTCATGGAGACACCACCTTGATGCGCAGCGCTGAATGGCCTGCGACCTGCCCTTTAAGTCAGCCAGTCAGGAGCAAAGGCAAAGAGACACTGTTATTTGATAGTGAATGTATGTGTAGTGAATTGGCGCAGTACAGACTAAACAAGTACAGAGCCTCTTGGTTTGTTAACGAGATGGTCTGAGAAATAGTTTCTCCTCCCTTTTCCGGCCCATGCTCTATCCGTGCAGCTTTTCCTTTTCTCCTGCAGAACATGGTTGTATCCAAACATGGATACATCCATGCGCTTAATGCACATATCTCTGAAAAATGTGTGCACAACCGTGCATACATTTATGACCACACACACAAACTCACACATGCACCCATACTCAAACAGATGCACACATAGTGAATGCATTCGTGCAGGCATGCATGCAAGGAAGCAAGCGTGCATGTTTTTGGATGTTTGTGCATTTGAGGTTGTGCATTTCTGAGTGTGTTTGCTTTGAGTGTAGTGTATGCGCACACACTTTCACCACAGTTTCATGGAGCAACAAGTGTAAAGAGTTTCTCTATGGACAATAGGAGCCAACCGCAGCGGAGCCAAGAGATCAACTGATCCTCCAACCCGCATCCCAGCCTTCATGGAAGTATGCATCACCTGTGAGCACACTTGCCCAATAGCAAATTTTTTGTGTCAAATTATTTCACGCTTCTAGAACTTTTCTTGATTTGATGCTCTGATTGTCTCCTTTGGATGGAAACACTGACAAACAAATCCCTAAAGTATTCAGTGCCTTGAGACTTATTATAATATCATAATCCCTGATAAATGCTTGTTTCATATCAGATGACAGAAAGTTACCAAGGAGAAAAGAAGAAGAAAAAAAGCAGGCTGAATCTCAGCTGAATCTCTGGTGGCTCTGGGTGTCAGAGGGCCGGCCCGGGCTTGTGTTCTCAGTCTATTTGAACAGTGGCTTTATCCACGCTAAACGCAGGTTCCAGAGTGACTGCCGCTTTGAGCTGAGAAAACAACATGTTGGTGAATGAGATTTATTATGTTATGATCCCCTGACATGTGCTATCAGGCCCATATCGCCCGGCAGGAGAAGGTATCAGCAACCACCCCAGGGAGACGTGCTGTGTACACGTTGGGATGAGAAAACCAAATCTGCATGCCAAACAGCGCTGTTAATTCTTACCGATGTCTGAATATCAGATGACATAATCTCCCACATGTGTTTGGATAGAATGCTGATATTGTCCCATCTAAAATAAAGGTAGGAATATAATGTTCAAGCTAGCCAGAGTCTCTGTGTCCTGGGCAATGCCCCAGCTTGGAAAACAGGTCTGAATTCATCTGTCACATTAAAAGGTAACCAATGAAACCATTGGCAGAATGTTCTTAGCACAAGACAGGTAGCGAGACCCACAGTAAAGGTCACTTGAAGGACTGCAGATGTAACACTGTGAGACAGGCAGACTGGCTGATAGCTGCCACGAGCTTGATGAACTAAGATACGCTGTCTGTTCACCGCGGGCTGGAAGCTACAGCATGGAGCTCAGGGAACCAGTCCCTACAAGTAGGCCTTTGAGAGTGTGTACTGTGTATCGAAATGCTGCTACGCAGATGCTACATACCCATAAGCACACACGCACACACAAAGACACACACATACTGGGAGCCAAACTTCATGCAGGACTAACTGTTTGAACTGAATTTGAGGGGGGAGTTTTTGGGGTTTTGCAAATTCATTTTCAAACGTGTTGTCGTAATCTGATATCAGCAAGCATTGATTGAAGATGACACCACAAGTGTCTGTGAAATATTTGAAGGGCAAATCGGAAGAATTGGATTACCCCCTTTAGCTACAGGATTGACATTAGCTATCAAAGCTTGCTGGTGGCAGGGAAAGTCAAACCATCTCAATGATACTTTCTGTTGAAAACAAGACATTTGTGCTGAGAATTAAGTGTAGGTTGCAAAAACAGTTCAAAACATCATGATTAAAAGCATGCTGTGTGCTGGATTTTTTTTACAATACAATTTTTGGATAGAATCACAGCTTTGATATTCGAGGCAAAATGGTCAGAAAAGCTCCACCAAACGTTATTTTAATTCACATTGATGTTGTGACTCACTGAAATTACAATGTAAGTCCAAGCACCAACTATAATCCAGTGTATCCGAAACAGCTCTGTGTACAGTATGGATCATTTTGTACAGTATGGATCATTGTGTACAGTATGGATCATTGTGTGTAGTATGGATCATTGTGTGTAGTATGGATCATTGTGTACGGTATGGATCATTGTGTACGGTATGGATCATTGTGTACAGTATGGATTATTGTGTATGGTATGGATCATTGTTTACAGTATGGATCATTGTGTACGGTATGGAGCATTGTGTACAGTATGGATCATTGTGTACGGTATGGATCATTGTGTACGGTATGGATCATTGTGTACAGTATGGATCAGTGGCGGGTGGTAGTTTTTAAAGTGAGGGAGGAAGGACCGCGCGCTTGGTTGCCATTGGCCTGCTTGCACTGTTGGTTGGTGTATGGTGGCATAAGAATGTGAGACTCAAGTTGTTTCAGGGTGTTTTGGTGAACTACAAAATGGTAGGGAGGGATAGTTATGTGAATAAATTTGATACAAAGCCACCAGTGGCATCACTGTAATTTGAAAGCTGGTGGGCAGCATGTCTTTGAAATGGACCACAAGGGCAGAAGGAAAGGATGCAAAGCCCATTAGTCAAATCAGGCCTACTCTTGATTTGTAAAAGTAAATAAAAAAATCTGTTATTGGTTGTAATTTAGCTATGTTTATTTTCAGGTACAATTGTTTTAAGAAAAGACTGACCAAAAGTGATGCCATTTAAAATGCATCATGCTCTGAATCATTCACCCTTTCCACAATATCAAACAGAACGGTCAGAGTAGCAAACTAGTAAAAGAACGACAACATTATTCTAGATTCAACCTGATCTATAGGCATGGTGCCTAGCAAGGAAAGTCACATAGCAGCACCAGCGTGAACTTGACACTAGTCGTGGCGTTTGGTTGCCCTATCAAGATTTTTCACATCAGGGAAACCATAAACAGCCCACGTTGGAGATTTGCCATTATTTATTAGCAAACAGGGCCTACCTTTTTCTTTGGTCGCTAACTTAGCACTGTAACTCAATGAATGGAATGCTTTGTGTAATTAAACATGAACAATGTCCTCTGTTTCCAATGTTTCCATTGTACACTTTATTCGCAATTGTTAGAATCTCGTTATCCTTCAGATGATTTCACCTGCTTTGCGTCTCTTAGACTGAGTGAGCGGCAGTACTGGCAGAGCGGGTTTGTTTGTTATCGACAGCGTTGCCAGATTGGGTAAATTTCCCGCCCAATGATCATTTTCCTAGCCTAAGGCCTCGTTTCCACATATGTACATTCTCATATGCGATCCAACCGTCTCCGACCGAAAGTCCATTCATTCCTATGTGATTCTCCGTAATGTCAGTTTTTCCTCCGAGACTCCTCCCCTCCGTAAAATTTCTGTCCGGTATGTCGGTAATATACGTTCAAAAAATTTAACTTTTGCCGTCGTTTTACAGAGATACCGTATGAAAGTTTTTATGTTTTTCACAAAACATGTAAGTACCTGGCAGGCCAAACTCCTCGCCGATCTCTTTCCAAGCCTGGTTGGTTTTGTTTTTATCTCTGTACATGTCGATCCTCATGTTCCAAAGTACCGGTCTCCTAAAAACTGCCATTATCATACGCTCCCCCATCTTTTGTCCGTAAATAAATTCATGTCCGTACGTAAAACACTAGCGACTCCTTCCGTAAATTTACGGAAGCACGGATACGAAAAACATACGTATGTGGAAACGAGGCGTAAAGCGGTTAAAAGTAGCCCAATTGGGTGGGAAATCTGCCCAATCTGGCAACACTGCTCACCAGCCAGGGATCCTGCTGATTGGTTCATAGCGCAGCGCGACTAGATTTTTGCCCGAATCAGACGCCTGTAAGGTCACACCATGGACATATTATATTCATTCCTATGTAAACTGCTCAGTGGCGCAGGGCGATTGAAACCCGTATTATTCACCGGCCGCCAGTACTTTCTGGGAAATGAATGGGAGTCAACGGAGGCTGAGGGAGGACCTTCCTCCCTGAAGTAATTGTCAAAAGGCGATAGGGGGTGCTAATGTCCCTTTACCCAGGGAAACGAACATTATATATTCAAAGGCATTAAAGTAGTCATATTTAAGGGCATTAATTCATTACAGTAGTCTGGGCAATCTACATTTTTTATTCTCAACAATGTTAAGGAGGATCTTCCTCCCTCTCCTCAATGCAAAAGCCTCCACTGGTATGGATTATTGGGTTTTTGGGATCATTTTGCACAGTATGGACCCCTGTATCAGGTGGACCAGTCTAGAATCAATTGCCTGGGCCTGGGGTTAGGGGGTTCAATCCCCACTTGGGGCCCAGCCTAAGAGTTGGTAAGATGCTTTGAATAGGAGCATGCACCGATTGGCATTTCACATATATATACTTATTTATTCATAGGATTATAGAAGTAGCAGGCCTCTAGTCTTTTCTTTTCTTCTACAGAGCAAGTCGCCATCGTTCCACCCCAGACCCTCCATCCCTCCAGGAGATTGAGTGGGGGTCACCTGGTACAGAGCCATGTCCAATGTTACCGATGCATTTTAGAAACACACATAATATACAAAGACTTACCTGCAAACAAAATGGTTATTAAACACTTCAAAATGCATATCAAGGTTATAAAATGTAATTATTAAATGTTTCCTCACTCTAGTTATTCACCAAGAAGATCTCATCTCTAAACATAGACCTCCGTATAGTGCTGATAACTAATTCAAAACACTTCTATCCCGAAGACCTTTACTTTCTTTTCGTATAAAAAATCCATGCGACAAGAACAGAAAACATTTCAATTCCCATCAGCTAACATTCACATTATCTCATAGGAGCGTCTGCCCTCAGCTTCCTTGCAAATACTTGATCTGCGCTTATGCTACAGTTTGATCCACATTACTAATTCATGGCGCACCGCCAAGTGATGCTATCGAAGAGGAAAGAGGGAATCACTTTTTTGTGTGTGGCCTCTGTCATTTATTATTGAGGCCCAGGGCCGCGAGCACATGCTTTTAACACCAGCAGAACGCTGGGCTCCACCTGGGCTGACATGTGTACTGCTGAGGTTTGACTTCCCTGTTCCTGATGGCCGAAAGGGAGTGAGAGAGTGAGACAAGTGTGAAAAAGGAAACACCAAGAGCTCCACTCTCTATGGTATAGAATGAGAGAGAGAGAGAGAGAGAGAGAGAGAGAGAGAGAGAGAGAGAGAGAGAGAGAGAGAGAGAGAGAGAGAGAGAGAGAGAGAGAGAGAGAGAGAGAGAGAGAGAGAGGGAGAGAGAGAGAGAGAGAGAATGAGAGAGACACACACACACACACACACACACACACACACACACACACACACACCCACACACACACACACACCCACACACACACACACACACACACACACACACACACACACACACACACACACACACACACACACACACACACACACACACACACACACACACACACACACACACACACACACACACACACACACACACACACACACACACACAAACAAATGTAACAAACTGGGTGCCACAAAGTGTAATATTGATGAATTGTTAAAACTGATGCAGTGATAAATATGTAAGTTTGACTTCATCTTCATGACATTGACTCAGCTGACCTTGTCTTTGCATGCAAGGCTAATATAGCTCATCTTGTTCTTTCAAGCCTGATGAAATTGGAACTGCATTTTTCTAGGGATCTTGATGCTCATTAAAGAGTCAAACTAACAGGGCTGAAGGCTAATGGATCGTGTGTCACAACTGAGTATCGCAAGATCAGCATTTAGAATTTTCACACAAAAACAAATCTGTGTTGTCAGTTGTACACCTAAGGATCTCTATATTTGCTCAGCCAAGCAGGTATGGCTAGTGTCTATCTTGAGCTGATGCTTATGCATACGTTTTCCGTTATTTATTTGTCTTTAAAATTAATTTCTCTCACATGAACCTGCATGTTCTTCAATGATAAAACAGTTTTTCACATTTTTATTTAGCGTGATTACAATTAAAACATATTTAATAAGCAAGTTTTCACATCAGTTAAAGTGGACTGCTTTATACAAGAAAGTTGGACCATTGATGTCATTTCTCAGAACCTGACCAACGGAGAAACCAAACCCCAGACCAATGAGGTCAATGCTCTAACATTTCCTTTCGAAAGAAAACTGAGTTGATTTTTTCACAAAACATGCATGATGCAGCACTCTCACTCTCATCCCAGAAAGCCCAGCTAGAAGGCCCCCCTTTAAGTCATGTCATAACACAAAAGCTCCCCAAGTCATGTGACTTAGCCCTGTCAGGAAGCATTAGAGAAAACCAGCGTCTTCATTGGGGACGGAGAGAATTAACTATGGATATGATGTGCACGGGGCTTTACGGCCTCCCGTAAAAGGGTTTGCCAAATGCCACAGAACAAGTGTGAAGGGCTAAAGCCCTTGGTTGTGTCGCTTGGCCTACTCTCCCATCTGCTGCTGTCATCGAATCACATCAAACCTGCCCATGTCTCCTGCCTGTGTAAGTGCGTCTCACCTCCCATGTCTTTGGTGACTTTGCTGAATAATGGATGAGGATTTTCCTCTGCTTAAAAAGAAACCTCTCTCTCCATCACTTCCACTGAACGCATACAGAGAACATCATAGAACATCAAGTCTTCATGGATTTCATTGATTCCAGAAGACAAAAGTTGGAGTTCCCATCTATAAAAAACTATGGCCAAGAAACATTTTGTTTCTTGGCCAAAGTTTGCAACACTGTACATTTCTAGAGCTATTAATCTTATTTTACTCCAAGCAATTGCAAGAGTAGTTTCTGGATGGAGGATTGATCTGTGTACCAATAAAGTCCAGAAAATACTATACATAATAAATGAGTGCAGAAATGTTATCCAGGTGTCCATCCATCTATCAATTCATCTACCTATCTATCAATCAACATATTTCTGCTATGTGAATGACTCATAAATCCCCTACAATCTCTCTCTCTCTCTCTCTCTCTCTCTCTCTCTCTCTCTCTCTCTCTCTCTCTCTCTCTCTCTCTCTCCCTCTCTGTCCTTCTCTCCTGCTCTAAGCCCTCACCCCTTCTCCTTACCAGTGACCCATGCTTGCGCTCCTGCTTTGATCAAACTTATCTGCCCTGTGAGTTAAATCGCTGCATCATCAACCGAAAGCCTTCAAAGCCTCTGAGAGCGTATGATTAACAGTTTGGGCATTAATAAGGTAAAGAGGGACAACCGCTGGGACCCTTTAATCTTCCACCAGGGTTATTTCTGTTTTCCTCCTCCTCCTGCTGCTGCTGCTGACCCATGGCAGCCCCCAGCCATAGCCCTGTTGTGACCAAACAAGACCAGAGATGAGACGCAAGTGTGTGTGTGTGTGTGTGTGTGTGTGTGTGTGTGTGTGTGTGTGTGTGTGTGTGTGTGTGTGTGTGTGTGTGTGTGTGTGTGTGTGTGTGTGTGTTGTGTGTGTGTGTGTGTGTGTGTGTGTGTGTGTGTGTGTGTGTGTGTGTGTGTGTGTGTGTGTGTGTGTGTGTGAGAGAGAGTGTGTATGTATGTGTCAAAATATGTGTCTTCCTCTGTGCATGTATGAGTACATATGTGTGTGTGTGTGTGTGTGTGTGTGTGTGTGTGTGTGTGTGTGTGTGTGTTTGTGTGTGTGTGTGTGTGTGTGTTTGTGTGTGTGTGTGTGTGTGTGTGTGTGTGTGTGTGTGTGTGTGTGTGTGTGTGTGTGTGTGTGTGTGTGTTTGAGTGTATGTAGGAATGTTTGTATGCATGGGATTGTGTGTATGTGTGTGTTTCCTTTGTGCGTCATTGCATATATATACATGTGTTTGTGTGTGTCTGTGTAGATGTGTGTGGGTGTGTGTGTGTGTGTGTTTGTTTGTGTGCGAGAGTGTGTGTGTGTGTGTGTGTGTGTGTGTGTGTGTGTGTGTGTGTGTGTGTGTGTGTGTGTGTGTGTGTGTGTGTGTGTGTGTGTGTGTGTGTGTGTGTGTGTGTGTGTGCCTGTGTGCATGGGTGCATGTGTGTGCGTAGTGCTTCAGAGCAGATCTGAAGGCCTCAGACCCCGACAGTGGGTCTTGTGATGCGGTGGTCTCCTCCCTGACCTGGATGGTCATCGGTGCCTCCCAAAGCTGGAGCGTCTAGCACTGTTATGTCATGCTCTCCTTTTAAGTCCGTGTGTGCCATGGTGGTTGACCATTCATATCTGCAGTTGTAGTTGGATGCCGCTTTCCCGAAGAGATCAGGACAAATCAGGGACCATTCAAAAGATCATGTCCACCAACCTTTTGGATTAGAGGAAATCAAGTATTCCCTTTTCCATTTTTTGATAGCCTACCAATATTCGTATAAACAGGGCATTTCACACCGTCTGCATGTTGAGTCTCAGCATACCATGGTGGGTTGGTTTTTTACACCGTAGCCAAAAGCCAAGCCCCAGTGGATGACTCGCAGGTTGGCAGTTAGAGGCTTCACCTATCAATCTAAACCAGTGAGTGGAGGATAGGATGACGATTACCATTGTGTCACCATCAGGCATTATTCGATCGATGAATCATTTGGATATTTCCATAAACTGTCTCCTGCCAGTATATGACTCCTGAACTGTGTGAATGGGATGGCAGTATGTTGACTGTAATGAAAGCAATAATCGGCAATTTAAAAACGATGTAAATCAACAAGATTACCTGGAAAATGGCAGCAAATATGTACGGAAAACTATGGGCAAATTGTTACTGTGTGCTTGTGTGTGGTGGCATGTGTTTGGTGATAGTGTATGTATAACTCCTAACGCTCACCACAATGTTATTATAAAACCCCAACATGTGTCTACAGCTTTCTTTGGTGTTAATTTGACTGCTTTAGTATTTAGTTACAAACCAATACACTATTTGTTATATAACCTGTCAATTATGGTTTGGAGAACATGAATGTCTGATTGAAATCAATGCTGAGGACTCTCTCCAGCGTGTTGCCTGAAATTCTTCATTTATTTTTATTAAACATGTCTCCACAGTCTGCTGGAAGAGAATCCCGTCCATTAAATCATCTTTAAATTAATTGACCATTGTACCGGACGGGGATGGTTTACGCTGTCCTTAAATGCACTGTAACCGTGGTCTTTTTAAAGGCAATTTTTTTTTCATACGATACAAGAATAACAAAGAGTTGAATGATGAACGACTAAGAAGATGACTGATAGAGGGAGCGGCCAATCATTGCAGGCTAATCTATAGATGAGGGAGCGATAGAGAGACAAAGAGAGGGAGGTAGAGTGATAGCCGGACTGACAGAGGGAGAGGGAGATACAGAGAGAGGGAGTAAGTGAGTGAGTGAGAGAAAAAGACAGAGGGAGAGAGGGAGGGAGAGGGGTACAGAGAGAGTGCTTGAGGTAGTGAGTGAGTCAGAGAAAGAGAGGAAGGGAGATAGAGAGAGGTGGACTCCACGGCCCTGGGCCACTTATTTCTTCCTGGTCTGTCCTCTGCTACCTTGCGTGGAGGTGCTACTGCCGCCGCTGCGAGGTCCTGCTGGGACCTGCCACTCATTCCTCACATTCCGGCCCCTTTCCTTCCCTTTCTCTCCATAACTCCTTCCTCCCTCTCTCCTCTGCCGCCCCAGGGCCCCGTTTCTGCTCCGTGTGGTGGGACGGGGGCCGGGGCTCGTTGTGTGACAGTCTGCTCTCCCTCTTATGAAGAGCTTTGGTTTGTAGTAATATCCATTAAGGCCATTTTGAGTCATTTTGAAAGGGAGGAAAAAACTGTGTGTGTGTGACGGTCGTGATGTACAGCAAACGCTGTGAACTGAGGGAAACCTGTTTTTGAGGGAAACCACCTCAGCAGTAATAACAAGAGGCACGTCGGGCCACCGGGATTTGTGCATCTGTCTCAGCAGCTGCCCCATCCTGCAGCAGGCCGCAGAGCAGCAGCATGCATTCCGCTTGCCTACCTACAAGGGAAGAGGGCATGGAATGGAGAGGGCGCTCCACCGGGCTACCATCCGACCTCTGAACCAACGCGCTCCACCGGGCTACCAACAGACCTCTGAACCAACACGCTCCACCGGGCTACCATCCGACCTCTGAACCAACGCGGTCCACCGGGCTACCATCCAACCTCTGAACCCCTGGCTACCATCCAACCTCTGCCCTGAACCAATGAGCTCCAACAGGGCTACCATCCAACCTCCAGCCACGACGAATCTTCAAGGAACATTGTGTGTGTGTGGGTGTGTGTGTGTGTGTGTGTGTGTGTGTGTGTGTGTGTGTGTGTGTGTGTGTGTGTGTGTGTGTGTGTGTGTGTGTGTGTGTGTGTGTGTGTGTGTGTGTGTGTGCGTGTGTGTGCGTGTGTGTGTGTGTGTGTGTGTGTGTGTGTGAGTGTGTGTGTGTGTGTGTGTGTGTGTGTGAGTGTGTGTGTGTGTGTGTGTGTGTGTGTGTGTGTGTGTGTGTGTGTGTGTGTGTGTCCATCCATGTACAGCAAAGGTGTGTGACTGTTAATGCATATATACTTCTGCAGGGTGTGTGTGGGGGGGGGGGGGGGGGGGGGCGCGGGGGGGGGCTGGTGGTTAACAAAGAGATCTGCCACAGATGGGGGGGGGGGGGGCACACGAAAGGCTCACCTACCACCCAGCGTCACGTATAGCCTTTATCTCCGCCGGAGCGACCACATGAGAGGAGCAGGAGATACCTCGCTGTCACATGACTGATGGGCCCCTACTTAAAGGGAAATTCCACCTTCAGGGAAAATAAATGAAACCGTTTATGTGAGGCTAAGTGGAGGGCAAACATCCTCTCTCCACACAGCTCTCAGAGGGCCTGTCTCACCGCCAGGTGTGAGCTTCATGACTCATTACAAGCCTTTTTAATGGAGCTGTTTGTGACATCACAAGTGGGAGTGTCCACACAGATGTTTACAACGAGTTCTCCCCATCATGCAGCTGGGGGTCACCAGATTGGGACAGCACGGTGGCTAGGGGGTTTGAGTCCCAGCCCAAAGGTTTCGGCTCTGTGGCCCAAAGTCGGCAGGGGATTTGTGGGCATCCTTTGAGGAACCTCAACCCCTACCTGACCTAGACATTTTTGTAGTTAGCTCGTAAAAACGTGCTGCAATGCGCTAGATGACTAACTAGTCATAATAAACCGTAACATATGCAAACACAGTTTTACCATCCTTCAGTCGAACATATTCATCCCTATCGTTGGCTTGGATCCTACATCATCTCCCCCTAGACCTCCAAAGGTACCCGTAGACAGTGTGAAGGCAAGCACTCTGTGATTAGTACTGCATTTGGTGTGCCATGGATTTTTTATTTAACATGATGTAGCTAGAATATGTAAGGGATAATGTATAGAACGCCGGTCATTATCGAGAAAATAAGCCCCGACAGGGCGAACAGGACACCGACACGCAGCGGAGGTGTCTTGCTTCGCCATGAAGGGGCTTATTTTACGATAATGACCGGCAAAGTTCTATACATTATCCCGCTTATTACACGGCTACTTGCCAAAACGAAACAATTTATTTACAATGTATTTGTTACCAGCATTCATAGTGTTGATCAGCAGAGAAATAGTCCGCCCAAGACGTTGACATCGTTGTCGTCGCTTAGCAACCGACAGCGCTTGGGTTGATACAGAGCTATAAAGAGAGAGAGTTGCGACACTTCCATTGGACTCCGTTGTAGCGCCTACTTCCAGGGTATGGAGCCTCGAATAGTTCCAAACAACCATTTTACGGCGTAGGAGACCGTTCATTTCCATTGCTGGCCGCCGAGTAACTTCTGAGGTAAATTGATTAAATAGCTACCTCTTTTGAATTGTCAACTGTCTATATTGTATCAGAGGCCCTTTATGATGCATATACTGATCTTTATTTGTAAATGCACAGCGTAATTATATATATATTTATCTTGGTAGACGACCGATTGCTTGCTAGTTTGTCAGCTCGATTTCACCATCTGTGAAGGTATCTCCAGGGGTAAATTGATTAAATAGCTACCTCTTTTGAATTGTCAACTGTCTATATTGTATCCGGACCTTTATGATGCATATATTGATATTTATTTGTATATGCACAGCGTAATTATATATATTTCTATCTTGGTAGACGACCGATTGCCTGCTAGTTTGTTAGCTCGACTGCACCATGTGATGGTATCTACACCAACAATTACAAAGTTCAGTACTAGTGAATCTAACTTTTATTTAGTTAGTTATTTATGTTGAATTACTAGGATAATTTAGGTTGATTTAAGGACGGGTTTTATGATGCGATAGCTAGTAGAAATAACAGTGTTTGTTTAATTATATCCTGGAAAGGGTGATGTTCAGCACATGAAGCCCTACAGATGCCGCCGATTCAACAATGCTGATTATGATGGGCGGTCAATTTAACCTGTATGGCTTTTTCGTTTTAACTTCTTGTTGACTGAATTGTTTCTCTTTCTTAGTGCCAAATTGATTCTCTTTCTTAGTGCCAAATTGATTCTTTTTTGTTTTGCAATAGCCCTCTCTGCCCTCTCTCCTTCTCATTAATTTTTCCTTTTCTAGTTGCCTTATTAGGTCCTCCACAGTCGCCCCATCAGTCCCTGGCAGTCTGGTCCCTGGAGCAGCTGGCCCTGGCAAAAGTTATTCCTTCACTGTTGACCCCTAACTGACTGGCCCTCGGCACACAAATCCCTGGATCACCCGCCACTGGATCACCTGCCACTGGATCACCTGCCCCTGAATCACCTGCCCCTGGCAATGTGGCCTCTTGATTGCTCTCTCTGTCTCCTGTGATGTCCTTTTCAACGCTCTTGAAATCCACCTAAATTTCTCCCTCAATCTCTGTAACAATTACAAGGTAATGTTGCTGTTATATGCATTTTGCCTTTGCATTTGCAACTACTGTCATCTCCAATGTAAGAAAATGAATTAAAGCAAAACATTTCTGTAATGTGAATTAAATCATCTGCCACAATCAGAAACCAATACAATTTATAAATGGATCTACCGGCAATTGTTAATTGGGTAGAAATGTGTCGATTATCTACATTGTGTGCAAATCCTCAGAGAATCCCTGCCTTCTGGTTGTTTTTTAAACTGAATGTACAAATATGAATTATTTAATCTCATTAGGAGTGTAGTCTATCCTTGAATTACATGAAATGGGGAATATTGTTAGCTGCATGGATCATACCGAAGTTTAATTTGGCGCAATATGTGTGGTCCGTTGCACTTGGTTCCGGAGGCACCCTCACAGAAGGGGGTTTCCTCCTCTTCGGTTTAGGGCGATGGATGAAAACTGTTGGGCCTGCATCGGGCCTCAACTTCAACATCCTATCTACTTTTGTGGCTTTGAATTGGTCATTTTCAAAGTGTACCTGTAGGTAGGCTTGTAAGATCAGTTTCCATTGCACTTCAAATATCATTGGAAAGTCATAATTCTCTACACTTAGAATTATTATGCCCTTTGAAATGCTAGCAAGTGATCTGAACATTACGTTACATCGTTTTTGACTGTTGCTGACTGTCAATAAGTTTTGACGGCTGACCATTGCCATCCATTTCTCCCTGCGCTCTTGGTCCTTGGGGAAGCCGTGATAACCCTTCTCGGACCGATTGGAGCATCCAAATGCTGCACAGCCAACCATGGTATGACCATTGATCTATAAAATGTTAGTTGTAACCAATGAACCATGACACCATTGAAGATCACAGAGCGGGTAACAACTGTTCCTCAACCACTTATGCCCCGACTTTTGAGAATAGGTTAGAGGTCAGAGTTCATGACCAAACGAGGATCCTCCCTCCTAAACCCATTTTGAATTTGCTCAGGGCTATTCTAAGTATTGTAATGGCATAAAGTATAGTATATTTGCAACGTTATATGTTAATGGTTAAGTATATAGTGTTCCCTGCTGTGTCCATTGTTGAATCTGTTCACACAATCGCAATCACTTGTTCTTGTCACACTAATTGTTTAATAAAAAAAATACAATTTCATTCATCCAAGCGTAATGAGTTGTTATTCTTTAATATATTTGATACTTTGTGTGGCTTATATCTTTAAATGATCATGGTAGAACATCTTGAATACTTTGATTTCAACACAGATGTAAGGTAAAAGTTAAGGTTAGGCCAGTATGCTAACACGAACGTGAAGCTTTTCTTCCAAAACTTAAAAACGTATCTAAGTAATAGTACTTATAAATAGCTTTCAGTTGCCCCCCTACCGCTCTAAATCTAAAACTGACATTTACAAATATGCAATAATGCAATAACAGTCAGACAAATACTTGTATGTGATTTTTTCATTAATATTTACCATTTAATATTGAAATCTCTGCTGTCGTCCCATAGAATAACATTGAAAGCGCGGCGTGTTTGGAACTATTGAGGCTTACATGAACCACGTGACAACCACGTGACCACCCTGTCGGCGAGATCATTGCGTGTCGCAACTCTCTCTCTCTATAGCTCTGGGTTGATACATATCCTGCTTATTACATTGACAAATTACCGGACTACGTGCGGAGTGATACCAAAGGCAAGAAGTCCTTTTGTTTACCTTGACAGCGGTCATTATTAATCCGTTGCCAATGAATTATCAAAAAATAATTCACCGCCGGAAGTTGTGAAGTGCCCATGCAAGTGAACGGAACGTTGAAAAGACCCGTGTAATAAGAATATTTAACGTTGGACCTCGGGCTGCAACGTTTGTGTTTTGATCATACTTTTACCTTTCCTTATGAATGCGTCTCTTTATGAAGAGTAATATGGCCGTTTCTTTCCTCGCCTCAGGTAGTGGTGAATAAGAATGGCTCTTTGTGTCAAGGTGACATGATATAATGGTTGTGGTATGAAGTGATGTTCTAAAGAAACAATTAGTGTTAATCATATGACAGGTAGAATGTGGTCATAGTATTTTCTTACTTTAATGTTATAAAATGTTATTGATGCGGTGGAAATCATTTGATGCATAATCCAGGTAAGCTGTCATTGATAGTTTAGTGAACTATTTATCTAGTAATTAATCATTTAGCAGATTTAGCCTTTCATCCAAAGAGCCTGGCAGAGAGCACATGGTATTAGATTGCAGTTGCCAACATCCTGCTGAAGGAGGCCTATGGGGGTAGACTGCGGACATGAGGGATCAAACTCACAATCTCTAGGCTGACCTAGCTACCTCCTCTCCTGCCTCTGGCAACTAAAGGCTGACGTATTGAATGGCAATCACTGAATATGTGGTTGTGTTCCTGAACAGCCAATCAGGGGACAGCACTGAAATTGTTTGTTACTCCTAAAGAAGACATCAACCACACTCATGACAAGGTTCGTAGAACCGGAAGCTTAGTCATATACGGGAGCCTGACTAACGAAGAGAAAGGTCTGGCAGGGAGTGGTCACCACTGACAGCCATCTGGTCGTAAAAACACACCCACACCGTTTGATTTCACTATGGATGTTAACGGCAATGCTTTGAGATTGCTTTGGAGTATCTTTTGCTGTAAATATGTTGATGTTCTATACGTTTTTAAAATCCATGAATATAAATCACACAGAACATGTAGCAAACCCACCCAACCGTTTAACCAGCCACCCAGCACACACCCAAACACACACAGGTCCTCTCATGTGGTGGCCGGGGAGCAGAGCTGTTGTGATGGGCTGTGGGTTCTAGGGGGCTATGTTAGCCCTCTGGGAAATTCCCCGATCCCCCCAACAAGACGAGAAGAAGCAGACAGAGGCGGAAGAGATATCCTAGAGATGGACGGATGGCTGCTGACGAACCGGGAGGGAGGTAGATGAGGGGATGCCAAGGAGATGAAAATCCAAACAGGAACTCATAGGATAAGAAAGTCAACGGGTGAATACAGGTTGTTGGAACCAACAACCTTCTCATATCTTTATGATTCATGGAAATGCAATGCTAATTTCCTAAAGGATCAAATACCAACCACAATCCATGGAGAGCACACTAAAGCTGCCGTCCATCTATCTCCAGAGCCAGTCCCTCGTTTATTTCAAAGGACACAAACCTGGGCATTTCAAACCACAAAACACAACACAGGCTTACACACAACAAGATCGCAGGAAGACAATATGACACAGACTTCAAAAAGACCTGGTCTAATATCTTGAAGGTCGGGGAGGCGTGAATGAGGCTTCCTTATAAACTCTGTTCATTACAGGTGGGCTCAGTTCTAGCCTTGTTCCGACGCAGCAACAAAGACTGGAGTGAGGGAAGGCTCTAAATCAGGATTATGGACAAATATTTCTGTTGATATGATCAAACCAATAGAGGGGTTGAACAGCATAAACCATTTCAACATAAAAAGGTTTGAACCGGTAGTGAGGATTACTTAGGTAACGCAGAAGAAGCCGTTAGCTCAGAGCATATATACTCCCATGTATTTTTGCTTCCATTCAATCGTAGTCAGCACATGTCTTGCAGAAAGTATGGCACACTTATTGTTGGGCATCTCCAAGATTTTGTTACTTTGCTTTGTTTTTATTTATTTCCACAAACCGGATTTCTGATTCCCAGTTCCCATTGAGACTCCACAGGCCTAAACTAATGGAACATCCAGTGACCGACCAAACCCTCATTGAGTGTAAAAGACATATTCCTCTGCAAAGAACACCTCGGTCTCAGCCACCACTTAAGTAATTAATTTATTTTGAAAATTACATGCCCTATTCGTTTTTGATCCAAAGTGGAATGACCTCAGTCAACCCATGCATGGCTGTAATTGGTAAACACTAAAAGGTTGTTACATTTATTCCCAGACACCTCATTTCTATCGCTCTGACAAAGGAACATTAGAAGTGCCCCGCTCAGCGAAGTCGAACCAGCAGCATTCTTTGGCTGCCGTTAGTTAAAATTTGAACGCCTGAAGCCTGCGCCTGAAGAGGTTTTTTTTGTGTCTGCTAAAACATGTTTGCTTGTTATAATTGGCAAACTGTTCAAATAAAGTAACAGCCAGAACAGTACATCACAGTGGATTACCACTTCTTTCACAGTAATCGACTTTAACTGCAGTTCTCCGAGAAGATGATTTCGCAATCATCAATCTTGAATAATCCAGGGTCTATTTTTATCCAAACAACATTTCTAACTCATGAAAACAAATTCTCAAATAATATACAGTATAATAAAAACAAAAGAGCATGAGAGGTGATGCTGGGCAGTCCTTTCTGCAGACACTAGACAAGACACACGACATTCTGTAAACCAGCTGGTAAATCATCATTGTTCATTTGAATCCAATGCATATAATCTCTTTCTCAAGGTTGACCTGGCCAGTCTAAAATACCAATTTCACTACTGTATTATGAAGTAAATCATAAAGTATTGCTTTCCATTACAGAATGGTTGCAAGAAAAATGTCTAGATAATAAATGTTAGTTTCATGGAAATAATATACAGTGTATGCTAATTGCTAGACTAGAATATTTGTGAGCAGGAGAAAAACTCTCGCCTCCACTCGCTTTCATTGGGGAAGGAGAAAAAACTGAATCACGCAACTTTTTCAATTAAATTCAATGTTATATGCACAAATCACAGTTAGGGCCCTATTTTAACGGTCTGAAACGCAAGTGAGAAGCGCCAAGCGCAAGTAGCTTAGTGGGCGGTTCTACGGCGATGTCGTTAGTTTACCGGCGCGAAAATGACTCTTGCGCCCGGCGCATATCTAAAAAGGGTTGGTCTGAGGTAGCCTAATCACCCATAGGTGTGGTTTGGGCGTAACGTGAAATAAACCAATGAGAGTGCCAGCTCCCATCCCCTTTAAGAGCCATGAGCGCATTTTAACCTGAAGAGTTAATATTTTGACAGCGCGTCTGCAGCCTCCGATGAGACAGATGCACATGAATTTCAAACTTCAAATGGCTCTGTTTATAGCCAAATAATATGGCCTAATTCACACATGGAATAAGGTTTTCTTCCGCAACTTCAGAAATATGAGTCCTCAAATAAATTTCGGCAAAGAAAACCTGCATGATATAACATATGATATGCGGTAACTGTGGTTCTATTTAATGATGTCACGCAATACATTATAAACATTGTTTCTTATCAGTATTGTATGCATTATCGTCATCGATTTGTGTTCCTAATATGCATGTGTCCAAGCTTGTCTCTTCATGGATCGTGGTGGGCGGAGACGGACGGCCGCAGGATTGATTATTCTGGAGACGGGAAACGGACCCACAAACCTTGGTGCCAACTTCCTGGACTCCACACGGAGAGGGAGGTCACGTGTGGACAGCCAGACACGTTGTCCTGTGGTATAACAGGGGGCCAGAGTGCGACGTCGGTTGGCGGACCGCCGGTAGCGGTCGGAGGAGCGGAGAAGAACCGAGCGATCCTGCATCCAGGTGTGTCGACATCTCAGAATAAACGCCTGGACCGAGGGGACCCTGGCCTCACGTTCTTGCTCGGGAAAAAGGGGTGGTTGGAACCCTGGGAGCACTGAAAGGGAGAGAGGCCAGTGGCCGAACAGGGAAGGGTGTTGTGGGCATACTCAACCCACAGGAGATGTTTGGTCTAGTAGGATGGGTTGCGGGAGGCGAGACAGCGCAGAGCAGTCGCCATCTCCTGGTTCATGCATAATGCTTGGCCATTGGTTTGTGGGTCGTCTTAGAACATTTTTGGAACCTGGGCGGTATGAAAGAGAAAAGTTGAATCGGTTAAAGAAAAGAGCCCACCTGGCTTGCCTGGAACTCACACGCTTGGCTGAACAGTTGTATTCCAGGTTTTTGTGATCTTTCCAGACCACAAATGGTTGCTCTGCCCCTTCCAACCAGTGTCTCCACTCCTCAAGGGCCAGTATCACCGCCAGTAATTCCTGATTCCCAATGTCATAATTTCTCTCTGCCGGAGACAGTTTGCGGGAGAAGAAAGCGCATGGATGGATCTTCTGGTCCTTGGCCGATCGTTGCGAGAGTACAGCTCCCACCCCCGTGTCAGAGGCATCCACCTCCACGATGAATTGACGGCCTGGGTCTGGGAAGACGAGAATCGGAGCAGAAGTGAAGCGTGCCTTTAACTCACCGAACGCCCTCTCGGCCACCGATGACCACCGGAGGGGACGCTGAGAGAGGTGAGAGCCATGAGGGGAGCTGCCACCGAGCTGTAGTTCCTGATAAATCGTTGGTAGAAATTAGCGAACCAAAGGAACCGCTGAAGTTCTTTGCGGGTTGAGGGAGTTGACCAATCCGTGACCGCTCTTGTCTTGGCCGGATCCATCTGAATATTCCCAGTACCGACGATGAACCCCAGGAACGATACTGAGACATGGAACTCTAATTTCTCGGCCTTACACAGCTGGCTCTCCAGGAGTCTCTGCAGCACCCGATGCACGTGCTGCACATGATCCTGTTTGATCTTAGAAAAAATTAGAATATCATCCAGATATACGAACACACTGATTCGTATGAGCATATCCCGGAGCACATCGTTTACCAGACCTTGGAACACCGCGGGAGCATTGGTGAGTCCAAACGGCATGACCAAGTATTCATAGTGCCCACTAGGTTTATTAAAAGCCGTCTTCCACTCGTCCCCCTCTCTGATGCGTACGAGGTGTTACGCGTTTCGGAGGTCGAGCTTAGTGAAGATGGTGGCTCCTTGCAAAAGGTCAAAGGCTGATGAGATGAGTGGATGAGGATACCTGTTTTTGACGGTTATGTTGTTGAGCCCCCTATAGTCGATACATGGCCTCAGGAGGAGATGAGGAAGGCTGGATGATCCCTGCTGCCAGTGACCCCTTGATGTACTGCTCCATGGCTCTGTTTTCTGGGGCTGACAAGGAGTAGACCCCCCCTTTAGGGGGCGACATGCCAGGAAGCAAGTCAATGGCACAGTCATACGGTCGATGAGGTGGCAAGGAGGTGGCCCGGGTTTTATTGAAGACCTCTTTTAGATCCAGGTATTCCGCAGGAACGCTAGACAGATCTGGGAAATCAGAATGGGCAGGTGGACTAGGTGCAGATGAGAGTGCAGCCTTAAGACAGACAGCAGGACAGTGAGAACTCCACTGAAGGACGGTTCCTGTAGACCAGTCTATGTGTGGATAGTGTCTTCTTAACCAAGGATACCCCAGTATGACTGGCTGTTGTGGTGAGTAAATGAGGTGAAAGGTAAGTGTCTCGGTGTGGTTACCTGACCACCGTTGGGCGGCCAGCGACATGTCCAGAAGATTGGCGTCGGCAGCGGAGTCAATAAGAACACTGAATGTGTGGTCGTGCCCGGAGTAGTGGAAACAAGCCTGGAGCAGAGGTCGAGAGGGCATATCAAAGTTCACGGTCCGACTCACCAGCGCCCTCTGGATGAACTGGTGAGCCCTGTCTTTTACTGGACAAGTCTAAACAAAATGGCCATCCTGGCCGCAGTACAGGCATTGGTTCGCACGTAGACGGTCTCTCCTCCATGGACAGCCGGGACCGGCCCAGCTGTATAGGCTCAGGTGAGCCACAAGGGGCGTGCTGAAACGCTGGAGGTGGACGCGGCTGTAGGACAAGCTGAGAATGGGGCGGTGCTGGAGAAACGGTAGACTGGGCTCTCTCCCTCCACCGTTCCCTGAGATGTCCGTCGATGCGAACGGCAAGAGCTACCAGGTGGTCCAGGTCAGCAGGGAGATCCCGGACTGGCAGCTCATCCTTGATGCGGCCGGAGAGCCCATGGTAGAAAGCGTCAAGGAGGGAGGGAGCGTTCCAGCTGCTATCAGCCGCGATACTGCGGAACTCTATAGCGTAGTCCGCGACGGTTCTCCCACCCTGGGTTAGATTCAACAATCCCCGAGCTGCCTCCCTACCGGGAGTCTCATGATCAAAAACTTTATGGAGCTCCGTAGAGAAAGAACTAACTGAAGCGCAGACAGGCGAGTTCCTCTCACATTCAGTGGTTCCCCAGTCCCTGGATCTTCCGGTGAGCAGAAAGATACTGTAAGCCACCCGGGACCGCTCAGTGGGGAAGGCCGAGGGCTGGAGTTCAAAGGAGAGGGAACACTGCACCAGGAAGGTGCGGCAAGAACCAGGAGCCCTGGAACAGCGTTCCGGAAGGGCAAATGAGCTTCAGATGCCGAAGAGGAACGAGCCGGGGAACTGGAATTAGGAGCGGCGAGGGGTAACCTCCGCAAGTGATCCCCGAACCGATTCCATCCTGCTCTCGTGGCGGGCGACCAGAGTCTGCAGACCTTCCGCCATGGTGGTAAGTTGTTGGTCATGGCATTGTAGGACGCTGGCTTATGCCTGCAGTTCATTCTGGAGAGAATCTGAGTCGGCTGGGTTCATGTTTTGCCCAGATTGTACTGTCACGCTCTACTGAAGAGGCTGGCAGATTAGAACCCAAAAACACGACTCAGAGACAAGCAAATTACAATGATGTTCAGGTTTACTTTGTCAACCAAATCAACAGGGACGAGGCGGGGAACGTAGTCGGGGACAGGCAGGATCGGGAAACCGGGACAGGAGACAGGCGAACGAGGGTCCAGAGGGATGAGGCGGGGAACGTAGTCGGGACAGGCAGGATCGGGAAACCCGGAACAGGAGACAGGCGAATTGCTGGAGAGAGTTGCATGAACCAAACAGCGAAGACAATCTGGCACCAGGTGAACAGTGTTCAGCTAATTTATAGCCTCCACTAATCACTTGATGCAGCACAGCTGCGAGGGTGAATGAATAGAGTAGTGAAGGAGGCGTGGCAGACAGACCGTGACATGTTTAAACAGATGGACGCACACACGCGCACCCGCATTTATTCATTATTTTTAACACTCACTCGCGGTTTTAAAACAATGATTTCTCACGATCAAATACTTATCAATCCTAAAAGTAATGGGCATGTACACAATGTCTGTGTCCAGAAAATGTATGTTTGCTGTACGGTGTTTGCAGATGCATTGATTTAAAAGTACAACTTATTACCGCTGTATCAGCTGTTCTTTCCCAAATATTTTACCAAGAATGTGTGGCTAGGTAGATGAGAGAAGCAAAGTGTATGCGCGAGGTGCACAAGCAACATTATGCATGCGCCCTTAAAATAGCATCTGAACAACGAGCCACTGACTTTAAACCAGGTACTTCCTGGTTTGTGGCGCAAGTGGTTTCTGAAACTGTAAAATAGCACCAGGGAACATTTGCGCCAGAACACACCTCCTCCTTTAGCCGAAACGCCCCTTGGGGCGCAAGATCGTTCCCTAATAAGCCGACGCGTGGCGCAGGAGGGAAAAGAACGCTCTGCGCCAGCTGCAAACTAACAACGACACATGCGCCAGTGATTAAGTCAATTGCGCCGGATGCAAGATAGGGCCCTTAGAGTTTAAAAGGGCATAACATAACAGGCCATATATTTATGACACCCCCCTGTACCTAGCCCCCAATAGGGCAGGAAATGAAAAAAATAAAATAATAATTCTAAATAGTGTCTATGGTGATGGGGTGCTAGCCGGTTCACCATTAGGATAGTCCAGACATTGAGTCAGTCACCACAAGAGACCAGGCATCCAGGCTCAGTCACCGCAACAGACCAGGCCGCCAGTCAGTCAACACAACAGACCGAACAACCAGTCAGTCAGCACACAGTGCACACAAAACGTGTAGACAGCTGCTAATGTACTACACAAACACTCATCCACACAACAAAAACATTTACATAGTCAGACACAGACACTGACACTCATCCATGCATTCAGCATAAATCCTGGCAACAGCAGCAGCAGCCGAAAGACGAAAGAGGTTTTCAGTTTAGCTATGAACATCAGCAGAGCCAGCTTCACTGATTACAGGTGCAGACTATTCCATAGATTGACCGCTCGATGGACGCTCCGTTTCCTGCTCATTTCTGTCTACAAGGGACTACAGGGAATAAGGAATAAGTTCCTTCAAGTAGGATGGTGCTAATCCGTGGAAGTTTTTTTAGGTAAGCAGTAGCACCTTAGAAGCCGACCTGGCAGTTTTTGGGAGCCAGTGTAGGCAAGCGAAAAAAAGGAGTAATATGGTAAAGTTAACTCATTCTAGTAAGAATGTACCAGTCAGTACTTTCCTTTGACTCATTTGAGTCACAGGAGAGTGTCGTCTGCATAACAGTGGAAGCTAACTCCATAGCCGTGGATTATGTTGCAAATACTACTTTGCTGTAAATTTTTTCCTTTACCAAGGAGCTTCAACTTCCAGAATTAATAATCCTTTAAATCGAAAAAACATAGTCACCACTTCTTTGAGAGAGGTCCAAAATGTTTTACCCTAAGACTAAATTGACCATAATTTGCTGACATAGTTGACGATCTATGTAAAACAAAATAATAGTACAAAATATTCTGTGTATACGAACAGATTCCCAATGATTTCTACCCCACAAGTGAACGGCAGCTAACCACTTTGTGTTACGAGATGCGCAATGAATGTTCATTGGGATGTTGGGTAAAAACTATTGAATGAATTATCTCAAAACCTTCAGGGCCAAAAAAGGTTGGAACCGGTTGCGTTGGTATCTCCCCGTTGATCTATCGTCTAACATGGCCTTTCCTTGGTCTCTCCCTGTTCATCTTCTTACCTGGCCTTCCCTTTGGTATCTCCCTGTTCATCTTCTAACCTGGCCTTTCCTCTGGGATCTCCCTGTTTACCTTCTAACCTGGCCTTTCCTCTGGTATCTCCCTATTCATCTTCTAACCTGGCCATCCCTTCTTCCCTGAGATCCCAGACTCTGTTTCCCATGCCCTCTGCCTAGTTAAAGCAAACATCTAACCATAATCTAACAGTTTCTACTCATTTAAATTCTATGGACTCTCCTCTTCTCTGCCCATCCCTGGCCAGCCAGGCCGGTCCTGTCCCAGTCCAGCCCAGCCCAGCCCAGCAAGGAGGCTGCACATGTGCTGGTGAGGTCACTGGTCTCTCCCCATCGCGGTAACACGAGGATGATGGATGCTCTGCCACTGAGTTTTTTTTCCTGTGGTTTCTTTTTCATATCCACCAGCCTCTCTCTCCCTCTCACTCTCACTGGCTACCTCTCTATCCTTCTCGCTCTCCTCTCTCTGCTCTTCAAGCTACCGTAAGCTTTACATTTGTGGATTTCTAACATGCATGTTTTCTTCTTTAATCTGTCTTTCAAAGCTCACTGTCCTTCACTCCAGTCTCTCTCTCTCTCCTCTCTCTCTCTCCTCTCTCTCTCTCCTCTCTCTCTCTCCTCTCTCTCTCTCCTCTCTCTCTCTCTCTCTCTCTCTCTCTCTCTCTCTCCTCTCTCTCTCTCTCTCTCTCTCTCTCTCTCTCTCTCTCTCTCTCTCGTTTTTTCGGTTAGGAGGGAGGTTAGGGCTATATATGAAAGCAGGCTAATCTTTGGCATGTGTTCTTTAGCTGCTAGCTGTAACAGCTTAAGCCTGAACCAGTTAGCATGCTAAGGTGAAGCCGCTGGTCTGTGGCCTCATAAGCTACCGCCAGAAGAAATTACCTTATTCATTCCTTCCATATATTCAACCTCTCAGTACATTTAAATTAAATTAAAAAACGTAATATTTTCTATTGTAGTCCAATATTTTTTTATTATTCTAAGTAATAAAAATTGTCGTTCCTGTGGCGTCAGGTCCAAACAATTTATACAGCTGTCATGTCTTGGTCATATATTATTGACCAATGATTTTACTTGGTCATATATTAACAGACTATCAGCTATCTCATTTCAGTTCGATCAGCTGCAGAAGCCCCCCCAACAGCAAAGATCATAGGCACACATGACCACTCATCTTTTCTCCCTCCCTTCCCTAGCAGTTAGAAATGTCTCTCATATGCATAAATAATTCCGATTAAAGTACTCAAAAAGGTGACTCCAGGCCTGAGAACAAGCAGGGGTCATGGCTGTCCACCGCAGAGCTGTCCCTGTTGCTCTGTGACCTACACACCGTTCCACATTCCTATAGCCTGATGCTGGGCCTGCATGGTGTTTAAAACACAGCAGAGACCCTGCATCCGGTGATAAAGAGCTGGGCTTGTAATGCCGGGGACTCCTGGTTTCCAGTGTGTGAAACCCAAGCTTTACATGCAGAACTGTGCTCACACAGCGGGCTTGAGTAAAGACGACAAACAAAAACAGATCGAATCGTCAAGAACACCAACTCACTCGTTTTCTCTCGCCCAGAAACCTTGAGGCTGACATTTAATTTGACAGGACTTTGGAAATGTGCTTTTTTGGTAATGCATACGTGATTTTGTGATTTAGGCTGGTGTTGAGACAAATATAATTGAACCTTTCGCATGGGCGTTTTTTGGTGGGAAAAGCGACACAAATCATGTGGATTTTCCCACCAGTCAATCCCCATATATCCGAATGGTGCTAACCGGATCCACCCAAGCCGTGCAGAAGACAGCTCCATCCATGCTAAATAAAAAGATGCGAGCCCCCATATGTAAGAGATTAAAAAACATGTGATTAAATATCCTAGAAGAAGGTTACAGCAAGGCCTGAGGTCCACAGGACCGCCCTCCAAACAGCAGCCCCAGGTAGGAGATCAGTCCTACGATATATGTCTTTCAATCAAATATGTCTTTCAAATTGATCATTGAACATAATTTATTCATCATCGTGGATATAATTAATTGGGTTCTGTCTGTCTGAAACCTTAAAAAATGAAATGTGTCCTAAAGGCACAATATTTAACATTGCCACCTTAACAAAGATCAAAAATTGACAAGACTTAAGTTTTATATTTGGTTAAGTTGTGATCTTATCTCAGTTGTTTCCAAAAAATTTCAGGCACAGAGAAATCTGTAGTTTTATCAAGGTTTCTGCTGCGATGAGTTATTTGGTGAGATCCATGCTGGTGGCATCACAACCCCTTCACCCCTAACTTCAGGGGAAAGTTAAGGGTTAAATCAGTAGGCATTAAAGTTAACTGATAGGCCGATGTGACAAGATAAATATTGCATAGATACAGCATCAAAATGCAAGACGCAGCTTGAGATTTATGCCTGGCATTCTGACGTCTAAGTAAGACATGTATTCTCAAACTGAAAAGAAAATTGCAAACAATCTAACACTTAAAACGAAATATAAATAATGAAGACAATATGTAGCACACGGATCCATGTGTCATGGTACACTGCGGACATCGTCGGAGCTGGGTTGGGGGTGATCCCGTGACCCCACGTAGGGTCACAGGGTCACAAGGTCACACGGCTTTCAAACGGTGTCAACCTACTTTATGGACACTAACATATTACTTTCCTTTACTGCCTAATACAAAGTGAGGGAAAATGATGATCCAATTATCTTTATATGGCGTTCGCTTTAACTATATAGCGACTATTAACAAACACACACATAATGACCCATCCCCTCACACACATGCATCATTGTGGCCTAAACACTCACACAAATACACCATACACACACACACACGTGTTGCCCTAACCAGCTGTATCTGTTCATGGGATGTGATGGGGAGATCAAAGCTGTCATCCAAACTTCCCACACCAGACTGTACCACACAGACACAGACACACACACACACACACACACACACACACACACACACACACACACACACACACACACACCACACACACACACACACACACACACCCACACACACACACACCCACACACACACACACACACACAAACACACACATCACAGGCCCATGCCTTCATCAGGATGTAGTTAATCAGAGAGGGGGTAGGAGTTTCTGGAGAGGAGGGAGGAAGTGGATAGCTGGTCCTGTTCTTAACCCATAGACAGGTGGTGTGACCATAGCCTAAATACACCACATGCTGTGTGGCTGCCATTTTGGTCTGACACACAGGTGTACACCATCGTCCAAGAAGAAGATCAAGGGGAAATATAGATTTGTATTTGTTATACTCTATAACTGATCAAAAAACAGTGACCTGAGGAATGTATATTAATGATTAATAAAATTATCTTCAAGAACTTCCATTTTCACATCGCTAGCGTTTAGTATCTCACTAACCTACTGACTTAACTTTCATCTCTAGGTTCACTTCAACACAACAACAGTTAAAGTAATAAAATAGAGTTGACTCCTGCCTAGCCAATGCAGGACAGTGGTTCAGCACAGAGACAGAGGATGTTGATGTGCGGCTCGCAGGGAACCGACTGGTTTGGGTGCGGTGGAAGTCTTTGATTCTGGGGACAGATTAAGTAATGACCGCAGAGGGGAGAGTTATAGTTGCTCGGTTTGGTAGTGAGTGACCTGAGCCATTGGGGAAGGCTAGTCGCTGGAGCCAAAATAACAGGGTGGGGTTGATTCCCAGGCCAAGCCAATGAGTGGTTGTCACCTTTGGAGGTTCAAAAGAAAATGAGTTGTTAAATGATTGAGATGGGGCTGGTTACACCGACACATACCTGCACGTAAACGCAGAGCTGCAACCGTGCACATGCACATCCGCAAGCACACACACACACACACACACACACACACACACACACACACACACACACACACACACACACACACACACACACACACACACACACACAGACTAACTTAGTAGATCTTTTCCCTTATACTAAAATTTAAATGGTATAATTATCTGATAATTAAACTTTCCGTGATGAATTAATGTGTTTGTTCGTACATGCATGCATACCTTTGCATCATTGTGCTATCCCTGGTTGTGTTGGGCAGGTAAATCACAACTGTTACCTAACTACCCAACCGATGACAGAAAGAGACAAAGCATCTTGATCGTAATGTCCCATGCATGACTAAAGGTTGTACTAATTTCAGGACAATGAGTGTGATAGGCAAGCCCTGCATTCCCCTGAGGCCTTTTGTCACGACGTGAGGACTAACTCAGGACTTTAACTCTTAAGAAACAGCCTTTGAGGTAAGGCTGCAAACGATAATGGGTTTTATTTGCAAATAAGGACATTCATGATCTCTGTGGCTTTAACATATAGCAATCCTGAGGTTTTACTTCCAGAATGTCTTGGAGGGTTCTCTACCAGCCAAACCGATTGGAATCTGTCATCCTTATTAAGAAATAAATAAAGAAACATCAGAAGGAGGTTACTGGAAGTGGAGACTCCAGTTACGGTAAGTGTTTGTCTGCATCTGTGTTGAGTCACCCCTCTCGGGCCTATCACGTGGAGGGGTCAAGGGTCAACAGAGAGCCCGGCGTGCCTCAATTGGCGGTAGAGCTTCATATCCTGTTGTCACAAAAACCTCTTGTGTGGTTACACTGATCGGCCCTGATTGAAAGAAAGAGCCTAAAGAGAGAGAGTCGTTTTGAACCTTTTATCCAGAGTGTTTTAGTGTCCCCACACGCTCAGACAGCTTGGATCTGTAATGACTCAATTGCATCCAGATGATCTGGGAGAGGAGGGGACGGCCGTCTTTTGTCTCTCACCCTCCGCACACAATTCTTCGCTTTGTCTCCTTTTCTCTCTCTCTCTCTCTCTCTCCTCTCTCTCTCTCTCTCTCTCTCTCTCTCTCTCTCTCTCTCTCCACTCTCCTCTCTCTCTCTCTCTCTCTCTCCTTCCTTCCTCTCCCTCTCGGAGTGGAGGCTCAGGCCAACGTCCAGCGTGCTGGCTGTTGATGTGTTGAGCGTCCCAGGGTGGGAGGTAGGAAGTCATTTGTGATTGTGAATCACTTTTTCTTGACATCCACTCTATGGGTCACACAGATTCAAGCTAAAATAATTGTACTGGTCACACACACACACACAGGATGTACAGCAAAAGCTGTGTCTGTGGAGCTTTTATGGTATTTTTGTTTTGATAACCTCCAGTCATGAGTGGTGCTGGTTTGCATTGATACCGCACTATTATTAGCATGAATAATTACACACTTGAAACACAGAACTGGGAATGATCCACCTGTTATGTTGATAAAACAATTGTACCTTGTTTTTAATCACTCTGTAAGAGTTTGTTTTAAGAGTTAAACTAATAAAAGCAGTGCTGCGTCGTTGCTATAGCAACTATAAACAACAGAAGCGTATAAACGTATGCGCACATTGCGTTTGTGTGTGTGACTGCATACGTGTACACACACACATGTACGGTGGGAGGCTTTTATCGAGCAGAGTGGGATAGCACGGTCAACCTTTCCATGAGGTCAGACCCTGTCGTCCCCCCTCCGCTCCACCACTGTCCTCAGTGTAGCATGGCGTTGCTCCCCGAGGCTAGCTCCACCGCTGTCCTCAGTGTAGCGTGGCGTCTCTCCCCGAGGCTAGCTCCACCACTGTCCTCAGTGTAGCATGGCGTTGCTCCCCGAGGCTAGCTCCACCGCTGTCCTCAGTGTAGCGTGTCGTCTCTCCCTGAGGCTAGCTCCACCACTGTCCTCAGTGTAGCATGGCGTCGCTCCCCGAGGCTAGCTCCACCACTGCCCTCAGTGTAGCGTGTCGTCTCTCCCCGAGGATAGCTCCACCACTGCCCTCAGTGTAGCGTGTCGTCTCTCCCCGAGGCTAGCTCCACCCCTGTCCTCAGTGTAGCATGGCGTCGCTCCCCGAGGCTAGCTCCACCGCTGTCCTCAGTGTAGCGTGTCGTCTCTCCCCGAGGCTAGCTCCACCGCTGTCCTCAGTGTAGCGTGTCGTCTCTCCCCGAGGCAAGCTCCACCCCTGTCCTCAGTGTAGCATGGCGTCGCTCCCCGAGGCTAGCTCCGCCGCTATCCTCATGTAGCATGGCGTCGCACCCCGAGGCTAGCTCCACCGCTATCCTCAGTGTAGCATGGCCTCGCTCCCTGAGTCTAGCTCCACCACTGACCCACAGGAGGGGAAACACAGAATATACCTTAGGTACAGGTCTTTAACGGCATGTAAAGCAAAGGTTAAGCAACCGAAACATGAGCAATGTTTGAGAAAATAAATCTATCCTGTTTATTTAAAGATTTATGTTATCACTTTGTGCAGAACAGCTTACCTTTAACAAGAAAAAAACACATGAACCAGTTAGCATGCTAAGGTGAAGCCGCTGGTCTGTGGCCTCATAAGCTACCGCCAGAAGCTTATGAGGCCATAAGCTTCAGTACCACTGTACTGTAGCCTGCTACAGTACAGTGGTACTGTCAGGCTACAGTACCACAATGAGACTCCCATACACACAACACTCTCAACTGAAGGATCACACACCTGTACCACTACCTGAAGAGCTACTGTCAGCAGGCGCAGGTTAGCTCACACTGTGTTACAGAGAACAGAGCGGCCATCGTAGCGCAGCCAGGTCTGCCCCGGGAGCATCTAAAGATTATTGACCCCATTAAGTCACCATCAACACCGCGCTCCAGTCATCATGGTAATTTACTGCTTTAATTACAGGCGTGGAGCATGTCAGGAAGAGTTTATAGCTGTGGCGGTAGCTGCTGGCCCCCTCGGAGGGGTCACAGTGGTCATCGTTACTCTTCTCAGGAGGAAGCTCAGGTCCTGGGAATCTCATGGAGCAGGAATGACATTCCGCTAGCTCTGTATATGTAGCCTATGGCCATCCACTCTCAGTGAGTCTGAAGCTAGCAGCTCTGAACAACATTAGCCTATAGCCATCCGCTTTCAATGAGTCTGAAGCTTGCAGCTCTGTACAAGATGTACCTATAGCCATCCGCTTTCAGTCACTCTGAAGCTATAAGCTCTGAACAAGATGTAGCCTATAGCCATCCGCTTTCAGTCAGTCTGAAGCTATAAGCTCTGTACAAGATGTAGCCTATAGCCATCCGCTTTCAGTGAGTCTGAAGCTAGAAACTGTGTACAAAATGTAGCCTATAGCCATCCGCTTTCAGTGAGTCTCAAGCTAGCAGCTCTTTGCTAATGCTTTTGACAGTTGTATGTCTGTACAAAACTTGCTAGCACTATCCTGACATTACCCTCAGCTTGTTTATTCAGTAGGCCTAATACGTTTTTTTTTATGAATTGTATTGATTGTCTTAGGCATCTTCAATGAATAATTAGATTAAATAGAATAAATATTGCCACATTTAAGCCAATAACTTTCGCAATTAGCTACCGTGACAAAAAAATACAATGCTAAACCTTGAGTTTTTTACTGTAGGCCTACGCTACAAGGATTCAGTCAGAAAGGTCCTTTTATAATAAATCTGGGGTCTTGGAGAATGAACACAATGTGTGAGCCAGTAAGGAAAAAGTTTATAACCCCAGAGTTCCTGAGACTCAATCAGCAGCAGCGGACCCCAACACGGTAGCAGGCGCCGCCACCAGATACACCACAGAACATTTGCTTTACATTAGAGATATAGGAATGTGTTGTCTTTCTTTGATGGCTATTGAAATGGTGACTGCATTCCATTCACAGGCATTTTTTTACATTTTCCGCTCATTTCAAACCAACCCGAGAACCACACCAGGATCAACCAGATCTACCCACCAATATTTTTGGCTGAATAAAAAACAAAAACCTGATGCTGGTTGATCCCCTGCATGCTTCCATATGCTTATGTCAGACAGCCGCTTGTGTTTGTGTGTTGTGTGTGTGTGTGGTGGTGTGTGGTGGTGTGTGTTGTGTGTGTGTGTTGTGTGGTGTGTGTGTTTGTGTGTGTGTGTGTGTGTGTGTGTGTGTGTGTGTGTGTGTGTGGTGTGTTGTGGTGTGTGTGCATGCATGGGTGTCTGTATCTGTGTTAAGTGTGTGTGTGTGTGTGTGTGTGTGTTTTATATGTGTGTGTCTATTTGGTTTGCGTGTGTGCACATGCGTCTATGGCTATACAAGTATACAAGTTCTGAGGTATCGTTTTGTTTTTTTGGGCATTCCTTGGTAGTCATGTGTGTGTGAGCATGTGAGACCATTCTTGGCCCTCAGTCCTATTCGTTCCATGAAGGAGCCCTGCTCCCCAGATGTGTGTGTGTGTGTGTGTGTGTGTGTTGTGTGTGTGTGTGTGTGTGTGTGTGTGTGTGTGTGTGTGTGTTTGTGTGTGTGTGTGTGTGTGGGTGTGTGTGTGTGTGTGTGTGTGTGTGTGTGTGTGTGTTTGCTGTGGGGCAGCAGGGCGGGTCACCAGGCCCTGATGTGGTGGCTCTGCACCACTCTGCACCAGGAGAAGAAGGAGGAGGAGAGGGAGGAGACGGAGGAGTGCCAGGCTGCAGACAAGGCTTCACATGCATGGGAATGCTGCCTCTTGCTCTCCTGTATTTTCTGTGTCCTGTGTATAATGTGCTTGGTGTGTGTGGACATGAGTGTGTCTGTGTGGGACCTATAAATCCCATGGTTGTATGGACATGTGTGTGTTTGTCTGTGTGTTTTGTGTGTGTGGACCTACATAGCTAATGGTTTTGTGTTTGGTGTGTGTTGCTTTTGTGTGTGTGGTGGTGTGTGGGTGTGTGTGTGTGGTGTGTGTGTGTGTGTGTGTGTGTGTTGTGTGTGGGTGTGTGTGTGTTTGGTGTTTGTGTGGTGTTCCTGTTTTACTATCCTTATTATATGGAGACTCGTCCAGTAAATCACCTTCCATATTAGGCCGATGGACAAGTTAGGACCGAAATGGTGGTCCCGATAAGATAACCACTGCAACAGATAGAGAAGTCATTTTAACATGCCTGGTGGTGAAATTTAGTTGGGGATAAAAAAATGGTATGGACCAGAAGTCTAGTATTTTACTTTTGTGTGTGTGTTGAGGTTTTTAGATGTGCCCCCTCTGGCCAACTCATTAATTGGTCCTAAAAGAATTCTTTTACAGATGTGGTGTGTGTGTGTGTAGATTTTTTTACTTCAGACATATATTCCATGTAAGACCACAAAACTATGGAATAATGATGTATTAATATAATAATATATATGACTCATTAAAGCAATAGGGCTTTGTGCTTGTTCACTGGCTCCACTCTTCTGGTTAAGTACTTTATCCCCAGGATTACTATCTTGGGTGTGTATATACGTTAAGATCCCAATGCCATGCTATTATTGGATGCTGTTAATATAGGTATTATTGGGCCACAAACCAGTATTAAAGACGTCCCCCAGAAATTCACCGTTGGTTCGAGTTACAGCCACTCCGAACCAGTCGCATTGAGCTTCCCCCAACGCCGCTGTTTCGGGTGGCGTGGTCAAGGCAGGTCAAAGGATGTGGGTGGGGGGTGTGGCCCTGGCAGCTTGTAGCCCAGTACAATGCGCTCTGGTTACGGTGTGCGGGTCAAGGCGGTCAGGAGGGGGGTGGGGTGTGGGCCCTGATAGCTTGTAGCCACGTATCCTGCGCTCTGTTTACGGTGATGTATCGCAATGGCTCGTTAAACCCATATTATACATAGATATCTATATATATAATATAATATATATAAAAAATATATGGAATTATCACCTGGCCCTGGCAGCCCACGGTACCATGCGCTCTGTTTTACGGTGGTGTATCGCATGGCTCTTATAAACCCATATTATACATAGATATCTATATCATATAATCTATAATATATATTATCACCTGTCCCTGAGCAGCTTGTATCCGAACGGTACCATGCGCTCTGTTTAACGTTAGATGTATCGCAATGGCTCTTAGAAACCCATTGTATACATAGATATCTATACATCGTATTATATTATCATGGCCAAAAGCTGTGTGAGCCTCCATACGATAGCTATTATGAATCTCAAACGACCGCAGTCTTCTTCAGATTGATGTGGAGTGGAAGAACCAGAGACGTCGGAGAACCCGACGAAGTCCTTTGCGATTCAGTTATATCGTCTGGAGGTGCACACAGCTTTTGGGCCATGATAATGATTATTTATATATGATATCTATGTAATTATATGATTTATTTAGATGTAGACCCCAGACTGTGACGCAAGTTGTTTACACGTCCTTGTTATTTGATAACCGTTTCTGCTGTTGTGTGATGGCGCATTACCGGGCGACTCTCGTCTCTGGGTTATTCTACAACCGACTCGTCGTGGGGGTTATCTCAGCCATGGTTGAGAATGAATT
>NC_079431.1:20467231-20502231 GCF_026213295.1 Gadus chalcogrammus
TGGGAAAGTGAACAACTCAACAGGGGAACTGAACTTGTCCCGTATTCTTGACAGGGCTCTATTGCTCCCATACCAACCTGTACGAGCCTACACCATTCAACATCAATTTTGCATCGTTGTTGTTCTTAGAAAGGAGGCAAAAGAAGATAATGAAGGCTTGCTCACCCTGATCATCAAAGTAGGTGTGAAGGCTTAAGTGATGTCAGGGCGACAGCGTTTCTGGTTTGAGCGGGAAAAGGCTCGTCAGGTCTCCTCTGCTTCACAAAGAAGCAGACGAGGAGATAGGTAAAGTTGAAGTTGACAGAAAGAAAGAGTCTACATATTGAAATAAATGGGAGGCGTAAGGTGATGACTAATATTTCTAATATTTGGTTGGGTTTGGTCTGCCAGCAACTTTACCTCAAAATTCAACAAGAGCCTACAAGTTAATCGACGGACTAATGGTGTAAAAAAATGTTGTTGGATTCAAAGTAGTTATAAAGGGGATTATTAAAATATATATATATAATATCTATACATACATATATATAATATAGATACATATATAAATGCATATGAATAATCTTTATCATTTTCTAAAAATAAATAAATATCGCTTTGCTTTTTTACATTATCTTACGCCACAGTTCCCAGTCCTTCACACCAGCATCCTCACAGCGCGTAAAGGCTATGGACACGGTAGACCTACATAAAGACAGAAGTGTTTCTTCCCTATCCCGGTGATTTCTATCCCCTCCACAGAGCACTTGACCTCCCCCGATGCTCTCCTACTCCCTGAGTGACGCGCAGAAAAAGTGGGCTGGCAAAGTTGGATGCAGGAGTTTGGAGCGCTATCAGTGCGCTGGAACGCCACTAGTGCTCCAGTGTTCATATAGCGCACTTATGCTGCTCAAGTCGTCCTCCTCTGATGCTCAAGTCTTCATGTAGCACACTTAATGCTGCTCAATTCGTCCTCCTCGGATGTTACTCCAATGCAAATATCTTGGCCGAGTTTTTGGAACGTGCACGGATGTGTTCAGGAGACAGAGCCAGAGAGACAGCACCTGCGAGCGATCTGATTTACATTTTGTCAATTTCGGTTCATTCAAAACTTGAGAGTGTGATACGGAGTGTTTTTTTTAATGACTGTCCCCAGCCAATCACAGCCGGAACTGCGGTCACCGTAGCTCAGCCAAGCGCATCTGTCTCCGGCCGCTCCAGTCCAGTTGACCCGATCCCCGAACCAAACCAACAGCACATCTTCAACACGGAATATTGGACGTGGTTTGACTTGAATTACGGATCATTCGCACTTCTTTCACAACTTTTAAAACAACAATCACCCTAGAATTCAGAGCATGGAGATGGTTTTCATCAGAGTGGCTCTGCGCGCTTTGATAGTCGTTTGTCTTTTGGATAAGGGGTGAGTTGAATGAAACTTTAGTACAAGGAACACTTTAACCAAATACAACAAATTGCAGCTTTCCAAAATTACTTTAAACGCTTTTCAAACTATTCAAAGCAATAATTAATAATTGATACAAATAGGGCACATCAGGTTTGCTTTACGCACGGCGAGCCATTTATATCATTCAGGATTATATCATAAAATATATGAATACATAATCATATATTGAATGTATATGTTTGTCGGGTGAAACCTCATGTTGTCATCTGCAAAGGCCAGATGAAAACATGAGGTGTTCTCGTACCTTTGCAGATTTACAGAGCGGCAATTTCATTAAATCTGCTGATAGATGTATAACGAAGATTCCAATTTTATTTATATTCAGAAAAGTAACGCAGAAAACGAAATGTCATCTTTGCTAAAGAAAGAAAAAAATCAGAGGTTACGGAACATTTTATAAAAGGACAAAAAAAAGTATAGAGAGAAATACAGAAACGATTAAGAATGAAACAAATCGCCAATAACACCTTGATTGTTGCCTGGAAAAATCTCACATGAAAAGATAGTTGATGCAACCAGTATTTCACAAAGCAGGCGCAACAGGTAGGAACAGAGCCCCAATTACAAAGGAGAGGAATGTTAACATTTTAATACCTGTCAAAACGTCCCGGCACAGCCTTGAAAATGATTAAATGTTAATTCATGGTAGGGCATGTTTAATCATGTTTTAACCGTGTGTGTGGGTGTGTGGTGTGTGTGTGTTTGTGTGTGTGTGTGTGTGTGTGTGTGTGTGTGTGTGTGTGTGTGTGTGTGTGTGTGTGTGGTGTGTGTGTGTGTGTGTTGTGTGTGTGTGTGTGTGTGTGTGTGTGTGTGTGTGTGTGTGTGTGTGTGTGTGTGTGTGGGTGTGTGTCTGTCTGTGTGCACGCACATGAACATGTGTGCAGGTATGCACATGCATTCATCTTCTATTCTGCGTGTGTTGATTGTTTATCTGCATGTCTGGTCGTTTATCTTCCGTGGGTCAGTGTGCTGTTGTGCACAACAACAATCAAAAGTACGTTCTCCAGCCCAAACCTTTCATCAGCGCAGCCACTGGCCAGTGTTTTCTGTGTAACTGTTTTGTCTGTGAAGTAGGGTTTCTCCACGAGGTATAACCGAGCTCTGAGACTGTTGACAGCCCAATTACTGCTGTTGCCATGATTGATGTGCAACAGAAGCACCGCGTTGTTCTGTTTTCATCAAACACATTGTCTGACAACAGAGTCAAACTCTATGCATGCTCTCAGAGGTTCCTCATGGTGGATTTGAAACCGTTGAGGGGTCATCTAAGGTTAGAGCAGCTGCACTTCTGTTGGATTCAATTTGTAGTGTTTATTGGCCATCAATAAAAAGTGTTTATGATTTCACTGAGATTAGACACGCATGGTGAGACGCCTCTGGCTCTAAGTGTCATGGCTGATTTGCTAGAATTCTGATCTGGAATGTAATTAACACAGTTGCACCTTTAACAATGGCTATTAAAACAATCATTGTGATAATAGCAGCTGTTTCATCCGAGGAACCTTGTAGTGTTACACTCCAGTATTACAGTATTACAGTATTACATCCATGTCATTCCTCTGCAGACCTTTGTCTGCCAATCATTAGGTTATTGAACGCGTTAAACCAACGAGGACCATTAGGAAACTGTGCTTCTGCATATCTCATCTGGAAGCCCTTGAGAAGATGCAAAATTAAAATGTCCGGAGTCAACACAACTAAAATTTAATTGAGCCAATTGGGAGAACCAAAAGAAACATAGAAAGGAACAATTATATATGTATTGTGAATTCAAAGTTGTAAAGCCTAAGTCACTTCACTGATTTCTGAATGGTGTCTCGTCCCTCCCCTTCGTGCAGGGTGGTGGACTCCAACGAGATCCTGGGCCTGAAGCTACCCAACATCGACCCCATCCTCAACGCCAACACAGTGTGCCTGACACTGTCGGGCTTGAACCGCCGCCAGCAGGACGTCTGCATGCGCAACCCGGACGTCACAGCCTCCGCCATCCAGGGCATCCAGATCGCCATCCACGAGTGCCAGCACCAGTTCAGAGGTCACCGCTGGAATTGCTCCAGCCTGGAGACACGCAACAAGATCCCCTATGACAGCGTGGTCTTCAAACGAGGTGGGCTTTTGCTCTGGCACACAATGTTGTTGGGTAGGATAGCTGTTTCCAGAGCTTTGTTTTGGGTATTCTGAATGTATGCATGATGTTATGCAGGTCAGATAGCAGGAAACAGAAGTATCCCTGCTCATTTCAGTAATTGTTTTACCGATCTTAGTAAAATCGAAGTGTGCGGGCATGCTGTAAACAATGTTTGATCATCTTGCCCTCACATGACTAAGGCCCCTTCAATAGGTCAAGGTAGATTACATGTCACAGCAAACAGCAGGGCCCCCCCTTAACAGCCCACGATATCGTCCACCACACCCCAGCAGGGAGGTTTCCAAAGAGTTTGGTTTCCCTTCAGGACATATCCAACCATATTGTTCCCCTGGCCATAATGCTTAAAGGGTATCTCCCAATGACTTGCATACTCCTGGTGACAATAAAAGACAGCACTATGTACAGTATAGTATTTTCTCCCCAGCCCACCACACAGTCCTTTAATGGCCTTTACACAAAAGGAGCGGCCCAGTTCAAAAGCGCTTACTCACCTTGAGACCACTAAATCTATAGGGCAGATCGGTTTCCGCCCAGTGCTTTGTAGTGCTTTCGGAGCATCTCAAGTCAACCACAATGGATGAAAGAGGATCTTTAGAGCCGCGAAAACCCTTCAGATGGACTCATCTCAGGTTATTTACTTTGAACAACAGCTGTTCTTAGAAGACCCCACTGGCAGCACCTGGACCGACCAGGCAGCAGGTGATCCCAACGCCAAACTGACCTCACTTTCAGTTCAGGCGAGGAAGCAGGAATACTCATTCTGGAGATGCCTTGTCAGAAGAGTTGATGGTCTTAATGGTTGTGTTTGTGGGATCTCTTGTTAGAAGGGTTGATGGTCTTAATGGTTGCGTTGGTGGGATGTCTTGTCAGATGGGTTGATGGTCTTAATAGTTGTTTTGGTACGATCTCTGGCTGCCAAAACATTTATCTAACAGATGGTGTAGAGCAGTGTTGTTTTTGCTGCTTTATTACCAAGGTAGGCAGCAAAGCCTTCTTTTTTTGGAATATCTATTATTATGTTATTTTGATTGGATATATATTTGTTTGGGTATTTGGTTGGTCTGCTGGTTGTTTTACAGCATTTGGACGCATTTGAGAACTACATTTCCTCATAGTGACACTATGATGTCAGTACTTCTTCAGTGCAGCAGAGAGACCATGATTTCGGGGAAAAAGCCATAAACATTATCCATGGTGACTATGTACTTGTGGGAATACAGCACACCCTGCGATGAACTCTGTCTAATCTGATGTTCCACAAACTCAGCCCAATGTTTATTTATCGTAATCTGTAGGGTTTACTTAACACAACTGCTGTATCTTTACATGTTTATCTATCTCTTCACACACTTAATTTCCAACTTTCAAGCGTAGTTGAGTCATTTGAAAGCTGTTTGTCATTATTTAGGGAGGCAGTTGGGTGTCTGGGTTCCCTGTTTGGCCCCGGGTGATGAAACTCCTAACCTTTGATATATAAACACAAAATAGAAACTGAAAAACTTGCTGTGCGTGTGTTCTCTCCTACAATAGCTCAGAGATTAATACACAGATTAATACGTCATGATCCTCGCGTTGCGTGCGGTGAGTGTATAAAAGTGGTGTTAATCTTTTTACTACTTTTTAATTTAGCAGGTTTTTCTTTAGAAATTTGGTTTCAAGCAAAGATATTACCAGGTTATTCAACTTTAAATCTTGACTCAATTTAGACAGGTTAAGAGTTCTGAAGGGTGTTCCATTGTGACAGGGATCAATGGACATTCTCTCAGACAGCGCTTTGCTATTATATGAACAGCTCCAAGCGTGGCAGGTACCTTCCACCTCTAGGTGTCTTTGTTTGGGTATCTCATTTTACTACAGGTGGGGCTTCTGTGGCTCGGGCCACTTATCTCCATGTTGATGCAGAACTTTTATCTTCAATCCCGTTTAGCCTGCATTAAAAAGTAGGCTAAAGTCAGTCAGGCCAGAGATCTATCTTCCTCTCTCTCTCGCTCTCTCTCCTCTCTCTCTCTCTCTCTCTCTCTCTCTCTCTCTCTCTCTCTCTCTCTCCTTCTCTCCCGTGCCTCTCTCACTCCCTCTCTCTCCCTCTCTCCTCTCAATCGCTCTCTGTTTCTCTCGCTCTCACTCTTTCTCTCTCTCGCTCTCTCAAGCTCTTCCTTCCTCTTCTCTTCCTTGATCTGCCTGAGCTCTCTGTCCTTCGCCAGGGCTTCTCTAATGCATCTACTCTTCTTGCCGGTGCAAGTGCTTGTGAATTTGCTCTCAGCACTTTCCCAACTCTCGGCGGCAAAAGCAGAAACCTGTTTAGTGGGTTTCTGTAACACAAAGTGACAGTTTCCTTTGAATCATTGATTATTTTTGCCACTTCCTCTGCCATCAGCTCAGCCGGGCGTGCCGTGACCGGTAAATTATTTGTAAGATTGATTTGTTCCCGGCCTTCCGGCTGGTCGGCGTCCCGCGGCCTGCTGCAGAGTGACGCTGGAGCTAAAACAGTCTCTCCTCGTATGAGGCTCAGGGCTGAGCATAAGTGCCGCTCCTACCCCCTCCAGCTGACACTGACACACGCACACCAGTACGCACACCAGTACGCACACCAAACTGCCACATAAGTATATAAACCTATAGACACACATATCACACATACATTCCCATGCACACACACGCACAGGCACACACACACATGCACACAATATCCTATAGACATACATCTCAAACACACACATTTGCGTTATATATATATATCTATATAATATATGTATCCTTATTTAAGTCAATAGATTTTTGATTTAACAACTCAGCACTTGGTCTATGTGGGCTTGGGGCGAGGCAGTGATCTCTGTACAGTTGCTGAGGAAGTGGCCTGCTGGAGGAGGAAGCGGCCTGGTAGTCAGCGTTCACCCGGGCCGTTTGGTCTGCTCTGGCACCGGGGAGCCCAGATAGGGCCTTCCATCCAGGTTTCAATAGCCCAGTTCAGTCGTGATTCAATTCATGGGGTACCGCTTTTACATTGAGCATAATCTTGCTAGCCTCCGTAATAGCTGCATACCGGAATGTGTGTGCGTGTTTGTGTGTGGGGGGGTATCAATTCCGTTCAAAAAGCTTTATGGCACGAACATTGTTGTGAACAGTATTACTGATGCATTATTTATCTTTATACCTGATGGAAGTATGTTTTATTTCCCTACGAGAGTTTTCTACTTTGTTAATGCATAATAATTGAAAAATATTCATAAAATATATAGATCGTTTTTCTAATATCTGTATATTTTTATACATTGGTAGTCAAGGCGGGGCCCTATTGTTGTTAAGGCGGCCTCCTTAACCATACAGTGCTGGGGGAAACACTGCACAGGCTAAGCTAAAGTTAGCGCTGCTGGCTCTCCCAGCCGAATAACCAGCTCTCTAATCCCGCAGCAGTTGTCACAACAGGACCGCGGGGCATACTGTTGTATCATAGCATACTGTAAAATATCTATATAGCTTTCACAATTAACTTAAAAGCCTGTTGTTAAATATAGCAACATTACATTTGATTAATATCTATATTTATGTATGATATTACACGACACGACAGCCAGTGGCATGTGCAAATACAATATTACAAAAAATAGCACCCGGGGTGCATTGTACATAATCAATATACCTTTGACAACAATGTAAATGTGTGTTTAAGGCTATATTATTACTTTAACATTCATTTTCTTGAGACATCCCTGGTGTTGTCACACAGTGTTTTCATGCCCCTCTCTGGTCCAAGTAATGGAATGCCTCCTCCGACTGCGTTCTGTCCTCAGGAAGCATTCAGCTCACTGGGGATTAGGGGGAGAAGTTGTCAATACCAAAACACAGTTGTTCAGAAATGTATACAATGCAATTGAACAAAACAGAAGATGTTTCAATTCTATAGGAATATCAAGGAAGCTGGATCAGGCCCTGCTAAAAAGAGAAATAGCATTTAAACCGCCTGAATCACTTCTCCCCGCGAGCGGTGAGCAATAAAGCCTGAGTGGTTTCTTCTTATGTGTTCTTTAAGTTTCCATTATAATCTTCCCTATTTTCTCCGTCAGTAAGCGATTGCCAGTGATTCTGTTCCTTAAGGAGCTGAAGGGCGCCTGCTGAAACCCACTGAACTGAGGTCCAATGAGAAACACACAGTGAGGGAAATGTCTTCCCATTCCCCATGTACTTATGGCTTCTTCCTAGTATGTGTACCTGTGCGTGTGGATGTTTGTGTGTGTATCATCATCATCATGTAACATCAAACATCAAAGTAATCCAAATGTCAGCCTGCTAGTGATACATTGCCATTAAATCTTCATCAATTCCAGGGACATATTATACAGTAGAGGAGATGTAGAGAAGAGCCACGCTTCTGTGGGTATTTCATTACAAATAGGTTTCCAAATACACGATGAGTCAGCCATGCTTTGATGTTCGCTAACCACAAACAGAGCCCAGCCAGCCCAGGCCACCACTGCTGCACAACTAGCTTAGCGCTTTGGACCAGCAAGAATCTTCATTATAGAGGTGAAGACTGCCTCTGACATTATCCATTCCTTACCTCTGCTTGTGCTCTTACCATAACCGCAAATAATAAGAAATCAAATAAAGTCAAATCAAATCTTTAGCAGCACTGCCAAAAAGGAGAATGTTGTAGATAAATGCTAATCAAATTGTGTCTTATTGTATAGACAATATGTATACAGTACATATTCTTGAAACAGCTAACACTCATTTGGTTTGGTTGTTCTCTGTGCATGGTGGTGAAGACGGTCGGAGACCATGGCCTCTTTATGAGCATGATGTCACAGAGTGCTCTGATGGGAGAGGTCTGCTCACTTTCAGATGCTCCTCAGAGATGCAGCACGGAAATGTTTGGCAACTGCTCATTTCACTTTTGTCCTGGAAGTTCCTCGCTGCATCCACACTGTAGCCCTGTGTACGTTCCTGACTTGCTTCACTAACCTGTGGCATAACATCATTTTACGTGTAGGAAACACTGCATGTGAACCAGCTTTTAAAAGCCAATTAAGCAAAAAGACTTGAAAGGAATAAGTTAGTCAAGTTTTTCCTCTGCCACCGTTTTTAAAATCGGTCAAGATTTAGGGTTTTGGAACCAAGTTAGCTAACTTCGGAAACTTTTATAAGGGAAGAGGGGGTTGTTTATGCTACTTCTGCCGTTAATATAGGATAAATACAGGAAGAACCACCACAACTGTAGTCCCCTTGAAAATACCACAGTTTGTTTTGGAGTTAAAGTAGGCTGCATCACAGAGATGGATTATATAGATGTGGTCCCACAAATGACATGACCTATCAGTTCGGGTGTATAGTGTGCTTTGTTCTGCAGCTATGTTTATCATACACCACCATATCTTTTATGGTTTTCCACTGAAAGAATAACCACTCACTTCAAGACGTGTTTTGACCCATTTCATGTCCATCAGCATTGCCTACCATCTTCTAGCATACTGCCACTACAATCTATGGTGAATCCAGATACTTGCGGACATCCCATCAAATTGCCACTGTGGATGCAGATTGACTTTTCGATTGGGAGCCCAACAATCCTGGACTATCCTACTATACTGCCCCTCACTGGATTATCCCTCTTACACCCAGTCATCACTCACCCATAACCCTTCAATCCCTCCCCCCCCCCCCCCCCCCCCCCCCCCTCAGGCTTCCGTGAGAGCGCCTTTGCCTACGCCATTGCGGCGGCGGGCGTGGTGCACGCCGTGGCCAATGCCTGCTCCATGGGCAAGCTGAAGGCTTGCGGCTGTGACGACAAGCGGCGCGGTGACGAGGAAGCATTCCGCATCAAGCTGCACCACCTGCAGATGGAGGCCATCCACCGGGGCAAGGGCATGGTGCACGGGGTGATGGAGCACTTCCCTGCCGAGCTGCCGGGGCCCCAGGACTCCTGGGAGTGGGGCGGCTGCAGCCCCGACGTGGAGTTCGGGGAGAAGTTCTCGCAGGACTTCCTGGACGCCCGTGAGACCTACAAGGACATCCATGCGCGCATGAGGCTGCACAATAACAGAGTTGGGAGGCAGGTAAGAAGAGTGTGTAGGGGGCGGGGGGGGGGGGGAGGAATCTGAGAAGATTGCCAAAAGTAGTTTGTTGTTTTCAAGGGGGGGTGGGTTGTTTAGTCTGGGGCTGGGCTGAAATTATACAGTAGGCACACCATCCGTAACTGACGTTTTATTAGGTACAGTTCCTGCGAAAATGGCCTTAGGATTTTGTCGCTCCCGCATTTCTTGCAAGTGAGCACAGACATAAATCACTTGATGCTGTGTGTGTGTGTGTGTGTGCGCGCCTATGCGTGTGTGTCTCAACATGTCTGCCTGTGCCTTTTTGTAAATGTTTGTTCCACTCTCCCTTTATTATTTTCTGTGCTGAACAAGTTTCCCGGCCAAATTGGGATTTTACTCATTCCCTCGTGTCGTAAAAAACACATCCACAGATTTCATGAGGTTCAGCAGCTCGTTCTAAGACAAATTTAAAAGGCCAAATTATATTGTCTTCTCCGTTTTATGTCGACTGCTGTTGTTTACCAAATTAAGTAACAAACTAACAAAAAACATTTGATTTGAGAAAGTTGTATGATATCACTTGATGGTAATATAAAGCACATTGATCAGCAATACGCGTGTGGGAATTTAGATGATTGGCTGGATGGATGGTGAAGAGAGCTATTGTCGATTTTACAATAGCTTCCACTGTATACGGCTCTGAAAACAGAAGATAAACAGCTGTAGAGTGGGTGTACTTAGGGCCTGAGGGCCAGTGATTATGTCCCACAACGAATAACACACATTGATTTTGTTGGCGAGATCCACAATAGAGCAAATCACTCAGGAGTCCCAAAGCCCGGAAGTGAACTTTTCTGGGCCTATGGGGTTCCCTCGACAAATGTCAGAAATATCCATTTCCCTCCCCCGGGTTTCCCTGTTTGTGTCAATGAAAGAAATAACCCACTAGCCTTTGTCCATTGGCACCTTTGGCCGCACCGAGTCATACCTTGCTGTTCTGAAGTGCTTTTTCGTTTCCCGTTTAAACAAACCGCACTGTGCCAGGTCGCGCCCGAGATGGACCGTCACGGAGTCGGGCCAACGACCCTCCTCAGGGTGGGGAGGTGTCAGACCTGCTCGCTGTTTAGAGCAAGTAGCTGTCTCCCAATTTGTAGCGATATAGACCAATAAAATTACAATTTTACTGCGTTCTTATGTCTTAGATGCATATCTATGCACACAGAAGCTAGTAGCTTGATTTGTTATTGATCATTTATTCCTATAACTACCTGAGGCTAATTAAAATTAATGTTTAGATAGAAGTGCACGGCAGTGATTTTCGTTTGAAGATATGATGAAAAAGGATTAATTTCTTAATTAAGAATAGCCTCGATCTAAAGACCTCGGACTAGACATTCAACATGTTTTTTGCTATTATCAACATTGTGCGACACACTGAGAAATATGTATGAAACATTGTCCAAGATTACAAGATTAATCTGGAAGAAATCGTCTAAAACCAAATATATATCATGTATTTTAAATTAATACGTTTAATTTAACAGATGGCCATCATTTAAAAACATTAAGGCTGTGTGTTGTTCATCGACCAGTACAGTATAATGACTAACGAGGTCTACACTTCACAAAGGAGCATGGAATGTGACTTGATTTGTTATACGTCAGGAGTGGGCTTAATAATGAGCAATAGGGCAGGGCGATATGACAGAGAAATGAAACCTTTATCTTTAAAGGTTGCTTTATGTGTAACACCATCCGGCGGCAGGCATCACTGCGGTGGCATTGCGCAGTGACTCAGTGACAGCAGCGTCTGGAGACAAATCAAATCAAGTTTATTTATCATATGGACAGCAATCAGATGTGTAACCTACTGAGAAATTATCGGTTTGCAAGGTCTGCTCGACAACGTAAAAAGGAAAGAGAAAAGCGATGGAGAGATAGGGGGGGGGGGGGGAGCGTTGAGCCCCCCCCCCCCCCCCTGTTCCCCCCCCGTCCCCCGTCACCCCCCCCCCCCGCCTCCCACCCTGGGGGTGAGGACATAGAGATGTAAAAAGACAGAGATAAGCCATGATAGCTCCCAGCAACCAGAGTGCTGCACAGACAAGGAGCTGCCCAAAATTGCTCATTGTTCTTTGCTTCCTCCTTTGTAATTTGGGCCTGTATCTCTCCATCAGCTTACTTCTGGATCCTTGATTATGCAGACAAAACACTGAATGTGGAGGGAGTGATGGCCGGACGGAGCCAACCGAGACTGCTCCCGGCCTAGAGGCTCAGGGCGCTCTCACACCTAAAGTTTGGTAGGCTCAGTTCAGAAGGGAAGTTGACACTGTAGAATTTTAATGTGGTTGAGTTAGCGTTTAAACTGGACTTTTTAAGATTCTCTGCTCATAAAAGTGTTTAAAATATGCCATTTTGAACATTTACCAACTGACCAAAATATGTTGTTCTTCTGTGCTCCAATCATCAATTACCAATTTCTCAAATGGCTTCATATACCCGTGTTATAAAAACACCCCCTACCCCTAATCCCTTAAACGACCATGGAAAACCTCTGCTTTAGAGCGGTCTCCATCTTAAAGCTCAGATGTTAGTTCACCCATACGTACATCAGGGCTATGAAGAGAGCTATGAGGACTCAGGAATGAAACAGACTGTAAATGAAACAGAACGAGGTAGAAGCCTGTGGGTTAAATGTTGGGTATTGCCATTGACTCAATGAACAGATAGTATGCAGTTAAACCCTCAAAGCAATTTCCATTCCGACATAATGAGGTCGATAGAGTTCTGTACTAAGTCAATGAGAATGATTAATGATTTGCTGTTTTTGCCAAGAATCCCTCACCTGCAGTGATGGATTTTTATGTGAGAAAAGCCATTAGTGGGCGGGCTGTGTCATATGTTGAAGGACTGACGCACAAGACAAGACAATGAAGCCAAAGACGGTTGAAACAAAGAAATCTAAGAACGTACAGTGGAGTTTATTTTACCGCGTGTTGCAGGAAGCCATAACTCATAGACACAATGCATGCTAAAGAGGGCGGTTTTGTGGAAGAATTGTTTTTCAATACCTTACAAATACATGTCATGATGATAGCTCAAGCACAGTGATTTGAAGTAGTTATGTACACAACCATATATATCGGAAGTTCAGAGACGTGGAATATTCAGGGTGAAACTTCAAAACTAAATGGAATGTTAATGGTCAAAGAAAGAAGCGAGGGTACTGTCTGGCCCCAGGGTGGATAAGAGTAAGTTGACTGGCTGTGTATTAATCAATGATGGCTGCTCCCTAAGTGGGAAAAGAGGTAATAATTGAAAGAAACATTACTTCACTGTTGTCAACTGTAGTAAACAGTGAAGACAAATACTTTCATTAACCTTCACTCCCTACTTTGTGTACGTTCCACTTTAATATAGCTACTGTAACAGCCTGTGGTCAATATGGTCTTACTGTGTATCTTAATATTTGCTTGGTTTACCATCTAAAGGCTACAGCCTAGTTTAACAAAGAACAACTCCATGACCTCTCTGACCTCATGTTCGCTCGTCTTGGTCCCAGGCATCTCAGCAGCATCAAAGCGACGCCCTTAATTTAGGAGAGACAATCTTTGCAGTGAGCAAGGCTAGGAGAGTCATGGGTTCAGCCCAATCAGACACCGGGCGGTGACCTTGGAGGACCTTGGAGAGTTAGAAGTGAACAAGTGGCCTTGTACTTTCCTACTCTACCTGCTCATGGCTGTCTTCTTCAAACAGAATGCATGACCCCCTGTGATCTCCTCTTGCATAACCTGCAATGTTAGGAATTTACTCAAAACAAACACAAAACTATATTGTCATGGCGATATTTATGTGCATAAGATACAGCCCCCTTTTTATCGCAAACGTTATGTCAGCCAAATTTGTATACGTGTGCCTGTGTGTGTGTATATATATATATATATATATATATATATATATATATACAGAAACCCTCAAGCCACATTAAGATGCATTCATTACTTATTACTCTTATTAAGTTCCTCCTGAAACATTGAATACTGGCAGTCTGTACTATTAGGAAAGGGACTGTGAATGATTTGAATGATGAGATGTGAGGAGCTAGGGGTTAGGGCATCTTGCTCAAGGATGCCTGCAGGAAGAATTGGGAAATTTGGATTTGAATCAAGATCGTTGGATTGGAGTCAAACAGCCCAACTACTAAACAACCTTGCTCCGAGTCCTGTCAAGTACAATCTTCAAACTATGCAGTCTTCTTGACACTTCCAAATACCACGCGTATCACATCCATGTTTATGTAATGCTGCATTTAATTGAGCCAGAGCAGGTGTATCTTCAAATGGAGCAGGCAACACGTGCCCGCACACCTCTCCTATAATCACCAATTCACTGACTCTGGACTCTCTGTCGGGCCTATTGAGAAGCATGGCCTTTAGATGTGCAGGTTTTAGGATGAGCATTAGTTGATATGTTGGGAGAACAGTGATGATGATGATAATGATGATGATGATGATTTAGTAACTGTTTGAGACTTAAGACAGCAAGTCTTGCTTTAAAAACAGCCATACGCACAGAGTCATACTGTGTGCGTATTCAGATGATTTCAAACATTGTAATATCGCTGCGTTCTGGCCTCTGGTTCACACATCTTAGTGAGTTGTCTGAGGGAAAGGCTTTCTCAAGATATGCTACTAAGGGTTGATACTTATAAAGACTACAGTCAGTAATAATTTGATCTTACCAAACAATCACTGAACTCTGTCTAATTAAAGAATAAAGTGTTTGGGCTTGAGAAAATGAATCCATATAGAGAGAAAAAAGAGGGAGGAATGAGGTTGGGGGCGGGCAGTGTGTAAAGTCTGACTCATTAAGGTGCTGTCACCGAGCACTGTTCACCTTGATCACTTCAAACAGGAGGAGAAAAAACATAAACCCCAAGCACACCACATGCTTGCATGCGCCCGCACACAGACACGCACAAACATGCACATACACACCCACACACCCACACACACACACACACGCACACACACCCACACACACACCACACACACACACACACACACACACACACACACACACACACACACACACACACACACACACACACACACACACACACACACACACACACACACAACACACATATGCACAAAGAAACGCGCACACACAAACAAACACAAACACATGCAGAAACGAACAAACACACACACACACACACAGACAACACACAAACACTAGCAGGTGGGCCCTCAAAATAGCCCTCTGTCACCCCCCTTCCTCCAGCGCACTCCATCCTTCGCGCTACCCGTCCCCCCTTTCCCCGACCATGCCGCCCCGACCCCGTCCCGTACCCCGCCAGATAGAAGCCGTCTGCAGGAGGAATGCAGTGTGTTCCTCTCTGCAGCACTGCAGTGGGGTGTGCATGTCGCCTCATGCCCACCCCTGGGTTCTCACGGCGTCCCGTCTTGTTTTTAGCCCTAATTAGTGGCTGCTGGCAGTTTGGAAACAGATGTTTAAAACTCTGCAAAAGATTTTAGACTTCAAACACCAGGGCGGAAAGTAGAAAGAGATTTGCCCTTCCTTCCCTCCCTCCTTCCCTCCCTCCCTCCTTCCCTGCCTGCCTCCCTCTGCTCCTCCCCCTCTAACTGCTCTCCAGTGGGGCTGATTCTGCAGATGATCGGCTGCTGAAAGGTTGAGGGAAGGAGAAGGACCCCCCCTCCCCCCGCAACGTTTTTATCGCACTTATCATTATCCCCATCCCTGCTTCATATATATTTATATATATTTAAATATTTCCACTATTTAAAGCACTACTACACCTATCTTCAACCGGTTTTGCATGGTTACAATGTGGTTAGTATATGGTTCATTCCCTCCATGTTTCCTGCACACAGACCTCCCCACTACTTTGCTAGCGTGGGACAGAAAACATGCATCAAAGTTAACCATGGTTCATTTGCATACATTACCACTGTGATGACTTAAGGCCTGTTGAGGAGAAGCTGTTCTTTAACCGCAGCCTGTCTGGACACTCACTCGGCTGGTGTTAACCTGAAGGCCCCCTCCCCTAGGGAGACCGGGACCGAGTACTGACCAGGCCCCCTCCCCCAGGGAGACGGGGACCACCAGGCCCCCCTCTCCCCCAGGGAAACCATGACCTGGAGGTACCAGGGCTGATTCCCTCCGTGGGATCAGTCCGGGGAAGGCTGTTTTAGAAGAGAAGGCCTTTCTTTTTCACTTTCTTCTGGGCATGGGTCCTATGGCGATGTGCCCCGTCCTGACCCCCGTGTCTGGTGCTGCGGTGCGTGCGTGTGTGTGTGTGTGTGTGTGTGTGTGTGTGTGTGTGTGTGTGTGTGTGTGTGTGTGTGTGTGTGTGTGTGTGTGTGTGTGTGTGTGTGTGTGTGTGTGTGTGGAGGGGTCTGTATTATCTGTGTGTGTGTGTGTGTGTGTGTGTGTGTGTGTGTGTGTGTGTGTGTGTGTGTGTGTGTGTGTGTGTGTGTGTGTGCGTGCGTGCGTGCGTGTGTGCGTGTGTGTGTGTGTGTGTGTGTGTGTGTCCGTGTCCGTGTGCAGGTGGGATTTATTTAGCTCTGAGCAACACATGTTCCTTCATGATGTCTGAAGACATGCGGCGAACACTCAGCAGCAATCTTGTCCGGTTTTATGATCAAGTGATTCTGACTTATAAGACCACTAATAAGTCCACTACTTCAGCCTGACTAATAAGAGACAAAATGCTTTAATCGTCAGACGCCGACCACACTGTGATTCCCTCTGCCTAGGCTTATTCTTACCCACAGTGTATTCATAGGGCCTCCACAGCCCGTAAACATCCTGTGATCAGAGATAGCATCATTGGCAGACACCTTCTCTCCTCCATCAGCACTCTGCAACAACACGCTTTGGCAGAGCTCAGATGGGCTCTTTTAAGAAAAGCAAATACACACATGCGTGCCTGCACATCGTGTGCATCTGCCGAGACATAATACTGTACATAGGCAGAAGTAGACATGCAGAGGTGAACCAAACACATCTGCACGTAGATTCTCGCTCCTGGAAAACACATAAACACACCCACACGGCACACGAATGCTTGAATACCGCATTGAACGACATCGGGGCAGCGTGTGTAATTAACAGTGTTGAGGTACTGCAGACGAGCTACCACACACACACGTCACACGTGCACAAATGCTCAGCCTCATACACACAAGCTCCGTCCTGTATATTTCACTGTGAGGCTATTTGTCACTGTAATTTATGTACTGGTGTAGTTGCATATAAGTCTGTGACAAACTGTTTGTTTGTGTTAGTGTGCACATGACTTTATGTGTGTGTGTGGGTTTGTGTGTGTGGTGTGTGTGTGTGTGTGTGTTGGTGTGTGTGTGGTGTGTGTGTGGGGTGTGTGTGTGTGTGTGTGGTGTGTGTGTGTGTGTGTGTGGTGTGTGTGTGTGTGGGGGGGGGGGTCTGTGTATTTGTGGTTGCGTGTTTTGTATGACTATGTATGTATGCGTGTCAGTATGTAGTGGTGTGTGTGGTGTGTGTGTGTGTGTGTGGTGTGTGTGTGTGTGTGTGTGTGTGTGTGTGTGTGTGTGTGTGTGTGTGTGTCTGTATGCGTGCAGGTGTGTGTTTGATATGTGTATGTCTCAATGTGTGTCTGTATATGAGCATGTGTGTATTTGGGTGTGTGTGTCCGTATTTCTGTATGAAATACAAACACACGCACACAAAGACACAAACATACATACACACAAAGGGAAACACACACATACAAACACCACATACAGACACACACACACACACACATGCACACAAAATAAGTCTTCGGTATACATAACGTTTGAGGGGACGCATGGTGCGTGGGGGCAGCATTTGCTGAGAGAGAATATATGTTTGTGTGTGTGTGTGTGTGTGTGTATGTCTGTATGTGTGTGCGTTTGTATGTGTGTGTGTGTCCCTGCGTGTGTGTGTATGTTTGTGTGTGTGTCTGTGTGTGTGGTGTGTGTGTGTGTGTGTATTTGTGTGTGTGTGTGTGTCCCTGCATTTTGTGTGTGTTTGTGTGTGTGTGTTTGTGTGCATGTGCGTATGTGTGTGTATGTGTGTGTTTGCGTGTATGCGCGTGTGCTTCTGTGCCGCTTCAACTGCTGGTTTGAAGCGAGGCGTTTGATTTGTCTGAAGTGATGTCTGGGCTTAGTGTGCCATCGTGGTGTTTGTTGGGGGCTTGTTGATACGGCCCGAGCTTTCTGCTGGGCTTTAATAGTCCTTAAGTAGACGTCTTTGAACTGATAAACACAAGGCAGCGTGCAGGCTGCGTTTATACTGCATTGAGATGGTGAAGGAGGGACAAGCAGACGGTGAGATTAAGGCCTGTTCCCGTCTGATGAGGGTGGGAAGGTTATTTAAGAAATATGTCCATAAAGTACAATTACTCTACTGCAGTGTAAACCAAAACACTGATGACAAGTTGGGCCATTTCATGACGTCGGGTTATTTGCCGAGATGAGCGTATACCATGATTTATGTCCCTGTAGTAGATAATTGCTACGTGATTAAGTAATGCTAGTTCCGGAAGACCCAGTTCTGTCCAATAGCAATATATATCACCATTGTCGATTTAGTTCAAAAGTTAGCGTTAGGTTTGTGAATTTAACTAAACTTCAAATTGTCATGCAGAATCAAACTAGACACAAACCATGAAGCAGTCTTTGATCATTTGATAACCTGGAATGTCTCAGAGTTATTTCCTTCTTTTGTTGTTGTCGAGGGCTGAATTAGTAGCTTGTAGCCCAGGACTTTCACCCTGAAGAGGCTTGCTTCTTCACAGCTGATATTTTTACCGTAATGATCCTGTAATAGCTACAATTTAGGATGAATAATAATGATGATCATGTCAAACAAGCATTCATGCTCGACTGAGAGACATGTGGCCCTGGGTAAGGCTACTGCTGCTCTCCAGTTCAAAGCAGATGAGCTTACTCCCGACCTGCTCCGACCTGCTCAGGCTGGCGTGCCTCTGATCCACTGCTGCTCTCAGCTCCCGCCTGATGTGTCGGGTTCTGCTACGTTATTCCTGGATTTCCTGGGTTTCTCCACTCTCCCTCTCTCTCTCTGGATGACATTGCCCGCAGCCCCGACCCGCCACCCCAGCACCACATGTTTGATCTCCGTCTGGGGCTGCTTTTATGGACGCCTCCGTCTCACTCTTCAAGCCAATTAAAAGGCACCAGATGTGTGTCGGTAACCCGTCCACCAATGAATGTGGAGGCAGTTACATCCGCTCTGCTGTGTGTTATTGTGTCGTGGTGCGTGTGCTCAGTGTCGCGGATAATGTACTGGAACCGTGTGTTTGAACCCCGTTTCGGAGGACCCCCCCCCTTTAGATTGTTGTTGGTGTGTTTGATTTTGACTTCAGATGAGAAGGTGGGATTGTGGTAACACATTCGTGAGTCCCGGGCCTGTCACTGAGGTTACACTGCTTACATTGAACATTAATCATTGATGCCTACACACTCTCTCTTCCATTTTTCAACATTCACTCTATAGTATTCATACGGACACTGGATGAGATGTAGAACATAGAATACAGCATCAACAAGAACACTCCGCAGGGAATAGGAATTGTATTAAAATAAGAGTGGATTCGATATTCCCTTTGTTTAACAATAATAATATTATAGCGGAGCGATGACACATTAAAACAAACAGCCCCCCCCCCCCCACACACACACACACACACACACACCACACACACACCACACACACATACACACACACACACAAACAAACACACACGCTCTCGGACACAACCATCCTCAGACCCAGGTGTGTGACGTGTAGGAAGAGGCAAACAAACAGAATCATTCATCTGGTTGTCCGTCCACCAGGAACAAGGTGGGTCAGGAACAAGGTGCTAAAGTGTGAAATGTGTACACTTGTTTTTCATACATCGCAAAGGAAAAATGTTTTAGATGAGGATACCTTATAATGTCACATTCTAATAGCACTCTCATCAAATTGAATGACTTAGCTTGACGGTGCATATGCATTTTCTTTTAGAAACCAGATTTCACTCGTGTTGATGCAAACTCTCTCATTCTCATGTGTAGTTTCTCCCCTGAATCCACGTGCAACACTACTTAACGTAGCGCATCTCAAACCCAATACAACAGTAGCACAACATAACGCAGCCCACAACCACAAGGCAAATCAGCGGCTTGGAGGCAGGCTTCTAAGCACCGGGGCAGGCGCTTTGTGTTTCATAATCTCTTTGAACAAAACAGCCTGTTTTCATTTCCAATTACACATTTAATATACAAAAGCTAACTAGGTAGTGAGTTTCTCTTTCTTCTTTCTATTTCATGGTTTAAGACCTCCTCTCCAGAGCTGTGGTATGGATGCAGTTATGACGCGGGTTTAGTGTTTGTGTCTGTAAGGTTTAAGTGGGTTAGAGAGCTCCCTGATTACAGGCTGCCCATGTGTTTAGGGCCTTGCAGGTTCATGGTTCGCAGGCCCTGATGTAAAAACTGGAGACCAACGGTGCAATCTGAAATCAACACAAAGTGGCGGGATTATGGCTGGTGGAGGTTTACACAAGGAAACACCTCTCCTTATCTTAGGGCCATGTTACCGTCAACAGTGAGCTGTAGTCTGCTGACTTTACCTTTAAAATGAATTCCTGTCTTCCATTTATCCATTCCCATTCTTCCATTCACCAGGATGACATTTTCCATTCAACAGGCATTATACATGCATCTATTCATTTAAGAATGTCATACATAATGAATTTCAATTGTAAACTAGTATTGAGCACATTAAATATAAGAAGAAGATTAAAAAGAAAAGAAGAAGAAGAAGAAGAAGAAGAAGAAGAAGAAGAAGAAGAAGAAGAGAAGAAGAAGAAGAAGAAGAGAGAAGAGAAGAAGAAGAGAAGAAGAAGAAGAAGAAGAAGAAGAGAAGAAGAAGAAGAAGAAGAAGAAGAAGAAGAAGAAGAAGAAGAAGAAGAAGAAGAAGAAAAGAAGATAAAGTGACAGCTGAATGAAAGCGCAAAGCATTGCTAAAAATGCAGAAATGCAAAATTAATTGAACTGAAGAATCTGAAAGGTCACGTATTGCCCTGCCCTGGTGTGTGTGTGTGTGTGTGTTGTGTGTGTGGTGTGTGTGTGTGTGTGTGTTGTGGTGTGTGTGTGTGTGTGTGTGTGGGTGTGTGTGTGTTGTGTGTGTGTGTGTGTGTGTGTGTGTGTGTGTGTGGTTTGTCTTTAAGAGAATAGCGAGCCGGTGCGTGATCAAAAGTAGGCCAATAGAGCGGGAAAAACTGCCCAATCTGGCAACACTGCTGAACGTCCTCACGCTCCTGCATCAACGTAAATCAATGAGACCAACTGAAAATGAAGCCGGTATGAAACTAAAACTGTGATTCTGAAAAAAGTTTAAATTATATCGAAATTCCGTTTAGATATTATTGAAGTGTGTCGATTTGTTAAATGGTTTGAACGAAGATAAACGGTTGAAAATGTATTTAGTTACGTCCAGGGGCGTTTCTAGGTTTCAAAAATATCCAAGGTTTAGCCCAGAGGGAAAGGGCAAAAAAAAATTGCTTTATTGCCCATGTAAATTTCTTCATAATGCTTTACACAAATTACGCAGTTTATTATAGCTCTAACTAGCTTCCTGACTGCTGGTGCTTATCCACAGCCATCTATAGTTCCATTCAAGTTGTTTCAGAGTAAAATGAATACAAGTGAGACAGACCTTAGATATATATATATATATATATATATATATATATATATATATATATTAGGGCTGTCAAGCGATTTAAAAAAAATAATCTAACTAATTACAGGCTCGGTGAATAACTACTGTATTTCCGCACTATAAGGCGCACCGGAGTATAAGACGCAGCAGCAAAATTGAATGATGTGTACATATATAAGCCGCACTGGACTATAAGCCGCAGGTGTTTTAATGTTTAATTACCATTAGGGCTGGCCCGAACGCCATTTTTCAGGCTTCGAATACTCGTTGGTTTTTCCGAGCGAACATTCGAATACTCGTTCCAGAAAAAAAAGCCATCAAAAACAACGTTAAAAATCCCTATAAACTCCCTGGAACCGATTTTGACAGTATCTGCATATTTTGTTGAAGATTTAATAGCTTTTGAACGTTAATTAGTAGGCCTAAGTAGGTTGAAGTCCTTAGTTTTCCCTGTGAAAGCGAACAGATGTTGTTCCGTTCCAAATCTTCTGTCCTCTGCCATCTCAGTCCTTATGGGAGCTTTTCAATTCATCCTGGAATGTGCATCTTTTCAGGGAATTTGTACAATAAATCCATAACAAATACCGAATATTGATCGTCTTACGACTCCATATTTATCCATTATATTGACGGGTACTCCCAAGACGCTCACTCTGCAGTAAGCCAGTCACAGTTCATTGGTGCGGCGCTGTACTGCGAACGCAAACAAACAACTAAGCTAAGGTTAGCATTTCGAAAAAAAAAACGAAGCTCAGAATACTGATTTAAGCTTTGAATACTCATTTTCCGAACGAGTATTCGAATAATTCGGGCCAGCCCTAATTACCATATGAAAGGGTTTGTGCACAGAAGGGATTGTCGGGAAAGAGATGGCTGTCTCGCTCTCGTAATGTCTATCTTGCTCTCGATTTAGGAGGTCCCCTAGTGGCCGCTAGCTGTAAAAATCCATAGATTAGCGCACCGTTATACAAGCCGCAGAATCGAAAAATGGGAAAAAAGGCGCAGTTTATAATCCGAAAATTATGGTAATCTAAATTAATCGCATACTTACATTTTTCTGAGAAAGTATTTAAAAATAATTTAATTCAAGTAAATTATGGCAGATGAGTGATTCAATGAATAATAGACATAATAGACTTTAAAGTTCAATGTCTCTTTTATTTAAAACATGTCTTTTATTAACATACGGTGCATTTTAAGATCAAATTAATAACATTTCCATCTCTCAGGATTCAATGCATCTCAGTCGAGTGTGGCTTGACGAGGCTGGCTGCTAGCGCCAGCCTCTGGCTGCTAGCTGGCTGCTAGCTAGGGGCTGTGGCAGCTTGTACCTGTGAGCTTGCTACCAAATGTTTTGCGTTGAGGTGATATTTAAGGGTTGATGAACTCCGGTGATAGGACAATTCCTTACTACAGAGATTGCAGATAACGGTGTTCCTATCTACAGTTCCGTCTGGGAGTTTAAACTTGAATTTTCCATTCACAGGGCCGAGCAGCGTCTTCTCCTCTGCCTCCGTTTTGTTTCAACGAAATTGACGCACCGGGTCAAAGGGCAGTATAGAAGCACTATTAATCTGCGTTAATTTTTCCTTTTGTCAGCCCTAATAATATATATATGAACATATATATAAACATATATGACTGGAGAAAGGATAGATTAATTCACTTGAGGTGGTAAACAGTCTGGTTATGTTTTAAAATCGTTTTTTTTCGTTTCTTTTTATTTTATTTTTTAAATAAGATTCGGGGCTAATTAAATTATATCCGGGGCTTTAGCAACGAATGAAACAGCCTAGTGACGCCACTGGTTACGTCATAAACAGTTGAAGTACCAGAGGAATATAGTATTTTAAAAGTAGAATATCTTAAAAAGTATAAAAGCGATTCCAAGCTATTCTGAACATTTAAAAATTTGGTCTCTAGGTGAAAAATTGAGGAAGGACTGGAGATAGGTCCCAAAGTTTGTAGAGAATAAAAAAGAAAGAAAGAATAAAACTTATGAAGAACATAGTTGAGCGCTGCAAGCAGCACTCACCTAATAAGGACAAAAACACAATTACCTTTTCTTAAGCTTTTCAAAAAAAATCATAATCGTCCATCAATCCTTTCTCCTTATCCCTCACTGTGAAGAATACAGTTCCCCACATATATTTATTTGCTGCATTTTTTGTAGGCTTCTTTATACAAACTTTCTTGCTCACTCTTTGTTCATATATTAGTTCCAAAGGATGAGTCAGGCATTTGCGTTTCATTCGTCAATCATCAGTGTATTGATGCTTGGGAACGACAGCGGTGGCAGACACTTGACCAGGTCTGACCAGGTCCGACCTGATACTCCTTGTCTCCTGGTTCTCCCTCAGGGGATCAGCACCTCCTTCTTATCTCCTGGTTCTCCCCTCAGGGGATCAGCACCTCCGCCTTTTTTCCTGCTTCTCGCCTCAGGGGATCAGCACCTCCTCGTTGTCTCCTGGTTCTCCCCTCAGGGTATCAGCACCTCCTTGTTGTCTCCTGGTTCTCCCCTCAGGGTATCAGCACCTCCTCATTGTCTCCTGGTTCTCCTCTCAGGGGGTCAGCACCTCCTCCTTGTCTCCTGGTTCTCCTCTCAGGGGATCAGCACCTCCTCCTTGTCTCCTGGTTCTCCCCTCAGGGGATCAGCACCTCCGCCTTTTCCCTTCGTTTATTTTGAATTTATTTGGAGTTCGTTGAAATGACCAGCTGTGTGTAGATCATACAAGCAAGGCGTGTGCATACGCATGTGTGCACACACTTGTAGACACACACACAAACACACACACACACACAAACACATACATTTTTAACCTTCCTCATAGGTGTGTAAATAACATACAAACAATGCACTTGAATAGAAACTCAATACTCTGTTTACATTCTCACAGTAAGAACTCTATCTTATCAGGTTGGATTTGATCTGAGGCCCCTATCGCTCTCTCTCTCTCTCTCTCTCTCTCTCTCTCTCTCTTCTCTCTCTCTCTCTCCTCTCTCTCTCTCTCTCTCTCTTCTTTCTTTTTTCTGTCTCGTTCTCTCTCGTAAGCACACACACACACGCACACACATACACACACACACACACACACACACACACACAACACACACACACACACACACACACACACACACACACACCACAACACACACACACACTCACACACACACACACACACACACATTGCGCCTTTATGGGTGGGATTCACGTTTTTGTGTGTGTGCGTTGTACATGTTTGGCTCTCTGTGTAACCTAATATGTGTTTGTTTTTCATGACAGCTTTGTGTCAGTTTAGGTTTATTTGTGTGTGATGTGGGTGATCTTTGTCTTTCTCTGAATCTGTATCCATGTGGTGTGTGTGTGTGTGTGGTGTGGTGTGTGTGTGTGTGTGTGTGTGTGTGTGGTGTGTGTGTGTGTGGTGTGCGCGGTGTGTGTGTGTGGTGTGTGTGTGTGTGTGTTGTGTGTGTGTGTGTGTGTCTGTGTGTGTACGTGTGTTTGTGTGTGTTGTGTCATCTGAGTGGATGAAAGGAAACATCAAACCTGAACAGGATAATTCAGTCCTACACAGACATAAGTGTCAGTGTTCATGTTATGCTGCCTACAGTTGCATTCTAAATCAAACTATACACAGTGTGGACGCTGGTGTCTAAAGATAAACAATAACAGTGCTGAGCACCTGAGCTTCTACACTTACCTTTTTACGCACACATCCCCACTGTTCTTGGTAGAAGAACCTAATTGTTGCATGATGAAAAGCCATTAATCCCTTCAAATTCCCCTCAAATTAAATAAATGAACCCCTCGCTCAGAAAAGTGATGAATAGAGAAGCAAATCCTAAAGCAGATCATAATTCATGCATACATAAGTCACTGGGATTTCATCATTTTGGGATGCGGCTGGCACAGGTCTCATGATAATAAAGTATGGCAATAATTGACTTAGCATCATTAGTAAGAAAAAAAAGCATATTTCTAATTGTTCTTTCTGCCGGTGCTGTGCTTGTATCGGTCTACAGTGTGTGATTCAGCTTTTCAACTGAGAACAATTTGTTCAATCTCCTCCTCCATCCGTCTCCCTGGCAGTACCCTGTGGGAGCACTGCCCTGGAACAAGGTTAAATACATCATTCGTGGCATTGCGTTTTAACAAACAAATGTATTGATCCGCATTCCTTGCTCTCTCCCTCCCTCTTTACTCTTCTCTCTCTCTCTCTCTCCCTCTCTCCTCTCTCTCTCTCTCTCTTTCTCTCTCCTTCTCTCTCTCTCTCTCTCTCTCTCTCTCCCTCTATCTCTGTCCTCTCTCTTCTCTCTCCTTCTCTCTCTCTCTCTTTGGGTGTCTCTCTCTCAGGTGGTGCTCAGCAACATGCGGAGGAAGTGTAAGTGCCACGGTACGTCGGGGAGCTGCCAGCTCAAGACGTGCTGGCAGGTGACCCCTGAGTTCCGCGTGGTGGGATCCCTGCTGAGGGAGCGCTTCCAGAGCGCCACGCTCATCAAGGCCCACAACCGCAACACGGGGCAGCTGGACCACTCCCACCACGGCAACCACCACCACAGCAACCACCACAGCAGCAACAGCCACCACCACAGCAGCAGCAGTAGCAGCAACCACCACAGCAACCACCATCCCAACAACAACAACAACCACCCACAACCACCACCCACCACAACCACCAACACCACCACCACCCGCACCCCCACCGCCGCCGCCAGCAGCCCAGCATCAACGACCTGGTGTACTTCGAGAAGTCCCCCGACTTCTGCGAGCGAGACCTGGGCTCCGACTCCAGTGGCACGCAGGGCCGCATCTGCAACAAGACCAGCCCGGGCATGGACCGTTGCGAGAGCCTGTGCTGCGGCCGCGGCCACAACATCCTGCAGCAGACACGCAGCGAGCGCTGCAACTGCAAGTTCCACTGGTGCTGCTACGTGGTGTGTGCCGAGTGCCGCATCACAGAGTGGGTCAGCGTGTGCAAGTGAAGGGAGACGGTGACCATGGCAACGACAAGCACCACCACCACCACCACCACCAAGAAACTATTTTTAAAATGCTATTATTATTATTATTATTGTTATATTTTCCGGACGGACAGACAAAGAGGGGTTGACAGACGTGACAAAATGCACTTTCCACTCTTCCTGCTTGTGCTGATGAACTTCCTGTCCTGTCCAAACAGCCAATGGGAAAGGAGAAGGAGGAGCAGGGGCTTGGCCTGATTCAGAATATATATAGTATGTACAGTGGTGTGTGCATGCAGGAAAGACTGAGCATGTGCAAGCGCATATGACAGATCAGTCCCAGCTCGAGAGAGTGACCTTTGCTTTTCTCCCGAGACAGACGGTGTCGTTGAACGCTGATTCAACAAACGGGAAACAGAACTCAGAATTTGTGATTTTTCGAGGAAATGGAATTGAAACCAGCAAATGGCTTTGCAGCTTATTGTTTGTCTCACCAATATCTGAGTGGTATTCTGGGGGGAAGAAGCCAACAGGAATGGAAAGGTCTAAGTCTTTGATATTTTCATCAGGAAAAAACTATAAGAGTACGAGACACGATGAACTAAAGGTGTCAACAGGATGGCCATCAGGAGGGAGCCTGGTATCTCTCCAAATAAGGAAACAGAATGATTGAGAAGGGTCCTTTCAGACCAAGCAGCTGGACAGCCAATTAAATATTCAGTTGAACCCTGCAGTATACACACCAAAATACTTGTTGAAATAGCAGCTATTGACGCAAACACAAAACAGAGGGCCTGATAGTAAGTTGTGGGTCTTTCTATGCTTCCTAGTACCAGAGTCTTAATATATTTCAACCAACACACGTCCACTGTGTACCATGTTACGATGTTATGATGCACTCCAACACATAATTCTCAACCCCCAGTTCCAACCCACCATCTACACAGTTGTTCCCCTACTGCTCCACCTTCTGTGTTGTGTGTGGTATGAATGACCCAATCCATCACAGAACCTCAGGTATGATGTCACTTGGTTTCCATCTTTAAACTACAAATAAAATCCCCCCCCCCCCCCCCCACACGCTGTTGTAACAGCCTGAATCAAAAAGAGGAGATCCACTGTCTGTTCAGAGACGAGGGGACTGCTGAGCTGTCTCTTCTCCTGGCGCTCCGTCATATTTAATGACCTTGTGTAAGGAGGAGGAGCTTTTCTTTCGCAGAACTTAAATGGTTTTCAGCTCAGGGGGGGGGGGGGGGGGGGGTCCACTCCGAGCCCCCAGAAACACTTCAAATTTTTTTTTAAACAATGAAGACAGGGAGCCAGGACCTCCATTCCTCTGAGCGCCCAGGCCCGCCTCCCTCACGAGAGGCATTCCTCACACCCAGTGGCGTGGGGGGCTGTGTGGGGCTACACCCAGTGGCGTCCACTGCTACATGCTCCAGCATGGCGCTGCACATTTGATTGACATCAAAATCATAAATTATGCTCAGAAGTTCTATGCAAAAGTTTAAAAGCTTTTAGAAAAAACATGCAGTGGAGTCGGTCTCTTGTTGTACGGGAACGCACAAAACACAAACACATAGTGATAAACCACTACAAGTATGAGTGTACGTCGTGTGTCATTGCTGATTCATCCCCTGTCTTGTGATGCAGTGTGCCCCTGTGTAAACTAGCCATGGTCTGTTGTGTCTCTGTACCGTCTCACCTGTATATTGCTAACTGTAACCTCCGATGTACTGGTTGGGGTCATCTTGATGGACAAGTTCAATGTCTAGCAGTAGCTCAAGGCAGGTATGGGCGGTAAACCAACAACTCTCCCAGATGTCCCAGATCTTACAATGAGTATGTCTTACCAGTTTGTGTAATTTATTTAAGGCAAAACATTTTTTTTGTAAATGCAGATTTAGGTTGTTTGCACATGAAACATATTGTTCAGGAATCTTTGGTGACATCACCAAAACGTTAGTTATTTTCATGTCGCAAATTGTATGTAAGTATGTATGTATTTTTTTAATGTTTTAATATGGTTATTATTTAAGTTATTTTATTTTGTGGATAACTTAATATTTGTAAAACAATAAAGACAGAAAATATTATTGAAACAAAATATATGTTTGGGACATTATTTATCTATCAATCTATCTAGCTAGCAATCAATCATAATGTATCTATCGATCTATCTATCTATCTATCTATCTAGCTATCTATCGAATCTATCTATCTATCTATCTATCTATCTATCTATCATCTATATACTATCTACTACTATCTTATCTGTCTGTCTGGTCTGTGTCTGTCTGTCATGTACCTGTCTGTCCTGTCTGTACTGGATGTCTGTCTGTCTGTCTGTCTTTCTGTCTGTCTAGTCTGTCCTGTCTGTCTGGCATGTCGGTCTGGTCTGTCGTCGTCTGTCTGTCTGTCTGGCGATGTCTGTCTGTCTGTCCGGTCTGTCTGCTGTCTGTCTGTCTGTCTTACTCTATCTAGCTATCTAATCTATCCTATCTATCTATCTATCTGATCTTATCAGATCTATCTATCTATCTATCTATCTATCTATCGATCTATCCATCCATCCATCCATCCATCCATCCATCCATCCATCCATCCATCCAGCCGAATCCATCCATCCTCCATCCAATACCATCCTATCCATCCATCCATCCACCGTCTCTCTCTCTCTCATCTCTCTCCTTCTCTCCTCTCATCTCTCTCTCCCTCATCTCTCTCCTCCTCTCTCATCTCTCAGTCCATCATCACTCCTCTCTCAGTCTCTCTCTCTCTCTCTCTTTCTCTCTCTCTATCTCTCTCTACTCTCTTCTCCACCTCTCATCTCGCTCTCTATCGTCTCTCCTCTCTCTCTTTCCTTTTATCATTCTATCAATATATCTATCTAGAGATCCATCCATCTGTCTATAAGTATTCTCGCAGCTGAAGGGATGTGCTAGATTCTACTATTACTGTATATATATAATATATATATATATAGATATATATTAACCATTGACTGTTTGCCGACCATGAGGGCTGTGCCCCCCTCATGGTGGCTCATGGAGACACCACCTTGATGCGCAGCGCTGAATGGCCTGCGACCTGCCCTTTAAGTGCAGCCAGTCAGGAGCAAAGGCAAGAGACACTGTTATTTGATAGTGAATGTATGTGTAGTGAATTGGCGCAGTACAGACTAACAAGTACAGAGCCTCTTGGTTTGTTACGAGATGGTCTGAGAAATAGTTTCTCCTCCCTTTCCCGGCCCATGCTCTATCCGTGCAGCTGTATCCTTTTCTCCTGCAGAAACAGGGTTGTATCCAAACATGGATACAGCCATGCGCTTAATGCACATAGCTCTGAAAAATGTGGCCACAACCGTGCATACAGTTATGAACCACAACACACAAACTTCAGCACATGCACCCATACTCAAACAGATGCACACATACGTGAATGCATTCGTGCAGGCCATGCATGCAAAGGAGGCAAGCGGGCAGGTTTTGGGATGGTTGTGCATTTGAGGTTGTGCATTCGAGTGTGTTTGCTTTGAGTGTCAGTGGTATGCGCACACACAGTTCAACCAGGCAGTTTCATGTAGCACAAGTGTAAAGAGTTTCCTCTATGGACAAGAAGGAGGCCAACCGCAGCGGAGCCAAGAGGATTCAGACTGGATCCTCCAACCCGCATCCTAGCCTTCATTGAAGTATAATCACCTGTGAGCACACTTGCCCAATAGCAAATTTTTGTGTCAATTATTTCACGCTTCTAGAACTTTTCTTGATTTGATGCTCTGATTGTCTCCTTTGGATGGAAACACTGACAAACAAATCCTAAAGTATTCAGTGCCTTGAGACTTATATAATATCATAATCCCGATAAATGCTTGTTTCATATCAGATGACAGAAAGTTACCAAGAGAAAAGAAGAAGAAAAAAAGCAGGCTGAATCTCAGCTGAATCTCTGGTGGCTCTGGGTGTCAGAGGGCCGGCCCGGGCTTGGTGTTCTCAGTCTATTGAACAGTGGCTTTATCCACGCTAAACGCAGGTTTCCAGAGTGACTGCCGCAGCTTTGAGCTGAGAAAACAACATGTTGGTGAATTAGATTTATTATGTTATATCCCCTGACATGTGCTATCAGGCCCATAGTCGCCCGGCAGGAGAGAGGTATCAGCAACCACCCCCAGGGAGACGTGCTGTGTACACGTTTGGGATGAGAAAACCAAGATCTGACATGCCAAAGCAGCGCTGTTATTCTTACCGATGTCTGAATTATCAGATACATAATCCTCCCCACTGTGTTTGGATAATAATGCTGATATTTGTCCCATCGAAAATAAAGGTAGGAAAATAATGTTCAAGCTAGCCAAGTCTCTGGTCCTGGGCAATGCCCCAGCTTGGGAAAACAGGTCCTGAATTCATCTGTCACATTAAAAGGTAACCAATGGAAACCATTGGCAGAAGTCTTAGCACAGACAGGTAGCGAGACCCCCCAGTAAAGTGTCCACTTGAAGGACTTGCAGATGGTAACACTGGTGAACAGGCAGACTGTCTGATAGCTGCCACGATCTTGATGAACTAAGATACCGTGTCTGTTCACCGCGGGCTGGAAGCTACAGCAGGAGCTCAGGGAACCATTTCCCTACAAGTAGGCCTGAGAGTGGTTACTGTGTAATCGAATCTGCTACCTAGTGCTACATACCCATAAGCACACACGCACACACAAAGACACACACATACTGGTAGCCAACTTCATGCAGGACTAACTGTTTGAACTGAATTTGAGGGGGAGTTTTTGGGGTTTTGCAAATTCATTTTCAAACGTGTTGTCGTAATCTGATATCAGCAAGCATTGATTGAAGCTGACACCACAGTGTCTGTGAAATATTTGAAGGGCAAATCGGAAGAATTGGATTACCCCCTTTAGCTACAGGATTGACATTAGCTATCAAAGCTTGCTGGTGGCAGGGAAAGTCAAAACCATCTCAATGATACTTTCTGTGAAAACAAGACATTTGTGCTGAGAATTAAGTGTAGTTGCAAAGACAGTTCAAACATCATGAGTAAAAGCATGCTGTGTTGCTGGATTTTTTTACAATACAATTTTTGGATAGAATCACAGCTTGAGTATTCGAGGCAAAATGGTCAGAAAAGCTCCACCAAACGTTATTTAATTCACATTGATGTTGTGACTCACTGAAATTACAATGTAAGTCCAAAGCACCAACTATAATCCAGTGTATATCCGAAACAGCTCTGTGTACAGTATGGATCATTTTGTACAGTATGGATCATTGTGTACAGTATGGATCATTGTGTGTAGTATGGATCCTTGTGTTGTAGTATGGATCATTGTGTACGGTATGGGATCATTGTTGTACGGTATGGATCATTGTGTACAGTATGGATTATTGTGTATGGTATGGATCATTGTTTACAGTATGGATCATTGTGTACGGTATGGAGCATTGTGTACAGTATGGATCATTGTGTACGGTATGGATCATTGTGTACGGTATGGATCTTGTGTACAGTATGGATCAGTGGGCGGGTGGTAGTTTTTAAAGTGAGGGAGGAAGGACCGCGCGCTTGGTTGCCATTGGCCTGCTTGCACTGTTGGTTGGTGTATGGTGGCATAAGAATGTGAGACTCAAGTTGTTTCAGGGTGTTTGGTGAACTACAAAATGGTAGGGAGGGATAGTTATGTGAATAAATTTGATACAAGCCACCAGTGGCATCACTGTAATTTGAAAGCTGGTGGGCAGCATGTCTTTGAAATGGACCACAAGGGCAGAAGGAAAGGATGCAAAGCCCATTAGTCAAATCAGGCCTACTCTTGATTTGTAAAAGTAAATAAAAAAAATCTGTTATTGGTTGTAATTTAGCTATGTTTATTTTCAGGTACAATTGTTTTAAGAAAAGACTGACCAAAAGTGATGCCATTTAAAATGCATCATGCTCTGAATCATTCACCCTTTCCACAATATCAAACAGAACGGTCAGAGTAGCAAACTAGTAAAAGAACGACAACATTATTCTAGATTCAACCTGATCTATAGGCCATGTGCCTAGCAAGGAAAGTTGCATAGCAGCACCAGCGTGAACTTGACACTAGTCGTGGCGTTTGGTTGCCCTATCAAGATTTTTCACATCAGGGAAACCATAAACAGCCCACGTTGGAGATTTGCCATTATTTATTAGCAAACAGGGCCTACCTTTTTCTTTGGTCGCTAACTTAGCACTGTAACTCAATGAATGGAATGCTTTGTGTAATTAAACATGAACAATGTCCTCTGTTTCCAATGTTTCCATTGTACACTTTATTCGCAATTGTTAGAATCTCGTTATCCTTCAGATGATTTCACCTGCTTTTGCGTCTCTTAGACTGAGTGAGCGGCAGTACTGGCAGAGCGGGTTTGTTTGTTATCGACAGCGTTGCCAGATTGGGTAAATTTCCCGCCCAATGATCATTTTCCTAGCCTAAGGCCTCGTTTCCACATATGTACATTCTCATATGCGATCCAACCGTCTCCGACCGAAAGTCCATTCATTCCTATGTGATTCTCCGTAATGTCAGTTTTTTCCTCCGAGACTCCTCCCCTCCGTAAAATTTCTGTCCGGTATGTCGGTAATATACGTTCAAAAAATTTACTTTTGCCGTCGTTTTACAGAGATACCGTATGAAAGTTTTTATGTTTTTCACAAAACATGTAAGTACCTGGCAGGCCAAACTCCTCGCCGATCTCTTTCCAAGCCTGGTTGGTTTTGTTTTATCTCTGTACATGTCGATCCTCATGTTCCAAAGTACCGGTCTCCTAAAAACTGCCATTATCATACGCTCCCCCCATCTTTTGTCCGTAAATAAATTCATGTCCGTACGTAAAACACTAGCGGACTCCTTCCGTAAATTTACGGAAGCACGGATACGAAAAACATACGTATGTGGAAACGAGGCGTAAAGCGGTTTAAAAGTATCCCAATTGGGTGGGAAATCTGCCCAATCTGGCAACACTGCTCACCAGCCAGGGATCCTGCTGATTGGTTCATAGCGCAGCGCGACTAGATTTTTGCCCGAATTCAGACGCCTGTAAGGTCACACCATGGACATATTATATTCATTCCTATGTAAACTGCTCAGTGGCGCAGGGCGATTGAAACCCGTATTATTCACCGGCCGCCAGTACTTTCTGGGAAATGAATGGGAGTCAACGGAGGCTGAGGGAGGACCTTCCTCCCTGAAGTAATTGTCAAAGGCGATAGGGGGTGCTAATGTCCCTTTACCCAGGGAAACGAACATTATATATTCAAAGGCATTAAAGTAGTCATATTTAAGGGCATTAATTCATTACAGTAGTCTGGGCAATCTACATTTTTTATTCTCAACAATGTTAAGGAGGATCTTCCTCCCTCTCCTCAATGCAAAAAGCCTCCACTGGTATGGATTATTGGGTTTTTGGGATCATTTTGCACAGTATGGACCCCTGTATCAGGTGGACCAGTCTAGAATCAATTGCCTGGGCCTGGGGTTAGGGGGTTCAATCCCCACTTGGGGCCCAGCCTAAGAGTTGGTAAGATGCTTTGAATAGGAGCATGCACCGATTGGCATTTCACATATATATACTTATTTATTCATAGGATTATAGAAGTAGCAGGCCTCTAGTCTTTTCTTTTCTTCTACAGAGCAAGTCGCCATCGTTCCACCCCAGACCCTCCATCCCTCCAGGAGATTGAGTGGGGGTCACCTGGTACAGAGCCATGTCCAATGTTACCGATGCATTTTAGAAACACACATAATATACAAAGACTTACCTGCAAACAAAATGGTTATTAAACACTTCAAAATGCATATCAAGGTTATAAAATGTAATTATTAAATGTTTCCTCACTCTAGTTATTCACCAAGAAGATCTCATCTCTAAACATAGACCTCCGTATAGTGCTGATAACTAATTCAAAACACTTCTATCCCGAAGACCTTTACTTTCTTTTCGTATAAAAAATCCATGCGACAAGAACAGAAAACATTTCAATTCCCATCAGCTAACATTCACATTATCTCATAGGAGCGTCTGCCCTCAGCTTCCTTGCAAATACTTGATCTGCGCTTATGCTACAGTTTGATCCACATTACTAATTCATGGCGCACCGCCAAGTGATGCTATCGAAGAGGAAAGAGGGAATCACTTTTTGTGTGTGGCCTCTGTCATTTATTATTGAGGCCCAGGGCCGCGAGCACATGCTTTTAACACCAGCAGAACGCTGGGCTCCACCTGGGCTGACATGTGTACTGCTGAGGTTTGACTTCCCTGTTCCTGATGGCCGAAAGGGAGTGAGAGAGTGAGACAAGTGTGAAAAGGAAACACCAAGAGCTCCACTCTCTATGGTATAGAATGAGAGAGAGAGAGAGAGAGAGAGAGAGAGAGAGAGAGACGAGAGAGAGAGAGAGAGAGAGAGAGAGAGGAGAGAGAGAGAGAGAGAGAGAGAGAGAGGAGAGAGAGGAGAGAGAGAGAGAGAGAATGAGAGAGACACACACACACACACACACACACACACACACACACACACACACACACCCACACACACACACACACACCCACACACACACACACACACACACACACACACACACACCACACACACACACACACACACACACACACACACACACACACACACACACA
>NC_079431.1:20507231-20539731 GCF_026213295.1 Gadus chalcogrammus
TGTGTCCATCCATGTACAGCAAAGGTGTGTGACTGTCAATGCATATATACTTCTGCAGGGTGTGTGTGGGGGGGGGGGGGGGGGGGGGCGCGGGGGGGGGCTGGTGGTTAACAAAGAGATATGCCACAGATGGGGGGGGGGGGGGCACACGAAAGGCTCACCTACCACCCAGCGTCACGTATAGCCTTTATCTCCGCCGGAGCGACCACATGAGAGGAGCAGGAGATACCTCGCTGTCACATGACTGATGGGCCCCTACTTAAAGGGAAATTCCACCTTCAGGGAAAATAAATGAAACCGTTTATGTGAGGCTAAGTGGAGGGCAAACATCCTCTCTCCACACAGCTCTCAGAGGGCCTGTCTCACCGCCAGGTGTGAGCTTCATGACTCATTACAAGCCTTTTTAATGGAGCTGTTTGTGACATCACAAGTGGGAGTGTCCACACAGATGTTTACAACGAGTTCTCCCCATCATGCAGCTGGGGGTCACCAGATTGGGACAGCACGGTGGCTAGGGGGTTTGAGTCCCAGCCCAAAGGTTTCGGCTCTGTGGCCCAAAGTCGGCAGGGGATTTGTGGGCATCCTTTGAGGAACCTCAACCCCTACCTGACCTAGACATTTTTGTAGTTAGCTCGTAAAAACGTGCTGCAATGCGCTAGATGACTAACTAGTCATAATAAACCGTAACATATGCAAACACAGTTTTACCATCCTTCAGTCGAACATATTCATCCCTATCGTTGGCTTGGATCCTACATCATCTCCCCCTAGACCTCCAAAGGTACCCGTAGACAGTGTGAAGGCAAGCACTCTGTGATTAGTACTGCATTTGGTGTGCCATGGATTTTTTATTTAACATGATGTAGCTAGAATATGTAAGGGATAATGTATAGAACGCCGGTCATTATCGAGAAAATAAGCCCCGACAGGGCGAACAGGACACCGACACGCAGCGGAGGTGTCTTGCTTCGCCATGAAGGGGCTTATTTTACGATAATGACCGGCAAAGTTCTATACATTATCCCGCTTATTACACGGCTACTTGCCAAAACGAAACAATTTATTTACAATGTATTTGTTACCAGCATTCATAGTGTTGATCAGCAGAGAAATAGTCCGCCCAAGACGTTGACATCGTTGTCGTCGCTTAGCAACCGACAGCGCTTGGGTTGATACAGAGCTATAAAGAGAGAGAGTTGCGACACTTCCATTGGACTCCGTTGTAGCGCCTACTTCCAGGGTATGGAGCCTCGAATAGTTCCAAACAACCATTTTACGGCGTAGGAGACCGTTCATTTCCATTGCTGGCCGCCGAGTAACTTCTGAGGTAAATTGATTAAATAGCTACCTCTTTTGAATTGTCAACTGTCTATATTGTATCAGAGGCCCTTTATGATGCATATACTGATCTTTATTTGTAAATGCACAGCGTAATTATATATATATTTATCTTGGTAGACGACCGATTGCTTGCTAGTTTGTCAGCTCGATTTCACCATCTGTGAAGGTATCTCCAGGGGTAAATTGATTAAATAGCTACCTCTTTTGAATTGTCAACTGTCTATATTGTATCCGGACCTTTATGATGCATATATTGATATTTATTTGTATATGCACAGCGTAATTATATATATTTCTATCTTGGTAGACGACCGATTGCCTGCTAGTTTGTTAGCTCGACTGCACCATGTGATGGTATCTACACCAACAATTACAAAGTTCAGTACTAGTGAATCTAACTTTTATTTAGTTAGTTATTTATGTTGAATTACTAGGATAATTTAGGTTGATTTAAGGACGGGTTTTATGATGCGATAGCTAGTAGAAATAACAGTGTTTGTTTAATTATATCCTGGAAAGGGTGATGTTCAGCACATGAAGCCCTACAGATGCCGCCGATTCAACAATGCTGATTATGATGGGCGGTCAATTTAACCTGTATGGCTTTTTCGTTTTAACTTCTTGTTGACTGAATTGTTTCTCTTTCTTAGTGCCAAATTGATTCTCTTTCTTAGTGCCAAATTGATTCTTTTTTGTTTTGCAATAGCCCTCTCTGCCCTCTCTCCTTCTCATTAATTTTTCCTTTTCTAGTTGCCTTATTAGGTCCTCCACAGTCGCCCCATCAGTCCCTGGCAGTCTGGTCCCTGGAGCAGCTGGCCCTGGCAAAAGTTATTCCTTCACTGTTGACCCCTAACTGACTGGCCCTCGGCACACAAATCCCTGGATCACCCGCCACTGGATCACCTGCCACTGGATCACCTGCCCCTGAATCACCTGCCCCTGGCAATGTGGCCTCTTGATTGCTCTCTCTGTCTCCTGTGATGTCCTTTTCAACGCTCTTGAAATCCACCTAAATTTCTCCCTCAATCTCTGTAACAATTACAAGGTAATGTTGCTGTTATATGCATTTTGCCTTTGCATTTGCAACTACTGTCATCTCCAATGTAAGAAAATGAATTAAAGCAAAACATTTCTGTAATGTGAATTAAATCATCTGCCACAATCAGAAACCAATACAATTTATAAATGGATCTACCGGCAATTGTTAATTGGGTAGAAATGTGTCGATTATCTACATTGTGTGCAAATCCTCAGAGAATCCCTGCCTTCTGGTTGTTTTTTAAACTGAATGTACAAATATGAATTATTTAATCTCATTAGGAGTGTAGTCTATCCTTGAATTACATGAAATGGGGAATATTGTTAGCTGCATGGATCATACCGAAGTTTAATTTGGCGCAATATGTGTGGTCCGTTGCACTTGGTTCCGGAGGCACCCTCACAGAAGGGGGTTTCCTCCTCTTCGGTTTAGGGCGATGGATGAAAACTGTTGGGCCTGCATCGGGCCTCAACTTCAACATCCTATCTACTTTTGTGGCTTTGAATTGGTCATTTTCAAAGTGTACCTGTAGGTAGGCTTGTAAGATCAGTTTCCATTGCACTTCAAATATCATTGGAAAGTCATAATTCTCTACACTTAGAATTATTATGCCCTTTGAAATGCTAGCAAGTGATCTGAACATTACGTTACATCGTTTTTGACTGTTGCTGACTGTCAATAAGTTTTGACGGCTGACCATTGCCATCCATTTCTCCCTGCGCTCTTGGTCCTTGGGGAAGCCGTGATAACCCTTCTCGGACCGATTGGAGCATCCAAATGCTGCACAGCCAACCATGGTATGACCATTGATCTATAAAATGTTAGTTGTAACCAATGAACCATGACACCATTGAAGATCACAGAGCGGGTAACAACTGTTCCTCAACCACTTATGCCCCGACTTTTGAGAATAGGTTAGAGGTCAGAGTTCATGACCAAACGAGGATCCTCCCTCCTAAACCCATTTTGAATTTGCTCAGGGCTATTCTAAGTATTGTAATGGCATAAAGTATAGTATATTTGCAACGTTATATGTTAATGGTTAAGTATATAGTGTTCCCTGCTGTGTCCATTGTTGAATCTGTTCACACAATCGCAATCACTTGTTCTTGTCACACTAATTGTTTAATAAAAAAAATACAATTTCATTCATCCAAGCGTAATGAGTTGTTATTCTTTAATATATTTGATACTTTGTGTGGCTTATATCTTTAAATGATCATGGTAGAACATCTTGAATACTTTGATTTCAACACAGATGTAAGGTAAAAGTTAAGGTTAGGCCAGTATGCTAACACGAACGTGAAGCTTTTCTTCCAAAACTTAAAAACGTATCTAAGTAATAGTACTTATAAATAGCTTTCAGTTGCCCCCCTACCGCTCTAAATCTAAAACTGACATTTACAAATATGCAATAATGCAATAACAGTCAGACAAATACTTGTATGTGATTTTTTCATTAATATTTACCATTTAATATTGAAATCTCTGCTGTCGTCCCATAGAATAACATTGAAAGCGCGGCGTGTTTGGAACTATTGAGGCTTACATGAACCACGTGACAACCACGTGACCACCCTGTCGGCGAGATCATTGCGTGTCGCAACTCTCTCTCTCTATAGCTCTGGGTTGATACATATCCTGCTTATTACATTGACAAATTACCGGACTACGTGCGGAGTGATACCAAAGGCAAGAAGTCCTTTTGTTTACCTTGACAGCGGTCATTATTAATCCGTTGCCAATGAATTATCAAAAAATAATTCACCGCCGGAAGTTGTGAAGTGCCCATGCAAGTGAACGGAACGTTGAAAAGACCCGTGTAATAAGAATATTTAACGTTGGACCTCGGGCTGCAACGTTTGTGTTTTGATCATACTTTTACCTTTCCTTATGAATGCGTCTCTTTATGAAGAGTAATATGGCCGTTTCTTTCCTCGCCTCAGGTAGTGGTGAATAAGAATGGCTCTTTGTGTCAAGGTGACATGATATAATGGTTGTGGTATGAAGTGATGTTCTAAAGAAACAATTAGTGTTAATCATATGACAGGTAGAATGTGGTCATAGTATTTTCTTACTTTAATGTTATAAAATGTTATTGATGCGGTGGAAATCATTTGATGCATAATCCAGGTAAGCTGTCATTGATAGTTTAGTGAACTATTTATCTAGTAATTAATCATTTAGCAGATTTAGCCTTTCATCCAAAGAGCCTGGCAGAGAGCACATGGTATTAGATTGCAGTTGCCAACATCCTGCTGAAGGAGGCCTATGGGGGTAGACTGCGGACATGAGGGATCAAACTCACAATCTCTAGGCTGACCTAGCTACCTCCTCTCCTGCCTCTGGCAACTAAAGGCTGACGTATTGAATGGCAATCACTGAATATGTGGTTGTGTTCCTGAACAGCCAATCAGGGGACAGCACTGAAATTGTTTGTTACTCCTAAAGAAGACATCAACCACACTCATGACAAGGTTCGTAGAACCGGAAGCTTAGTCATATACGGGAGCCTGACTAACGAAGAGAAAGGTCTGGCAGGGAGTGGTCACCACTGACAGCCATCTGGTCGTAAAAACACACCCACACCGTTTGATTTCACTATGGATGTTAACGGCAATGCTTTGAGATTGCTTTGGAGTATCTTTTGCTGTAAATATGTTGATGTTCTATACGTTTTTAAAATCCATGAATATAAATCACACAGAACATGTAGCAAACCCACCCAACCGTTTAACCAGCCACCCAGCACACACCCAAACACACACAGGTCCTCTCATGTGGTGGCCGGGGAGCAGAGCTGTTGTGATGGGCTGTGGGTTCTAGGGGGCTATGTTAGCCCTCTGGGAAATTCCCCGATCCCCCCAACAAGACGAGAAGAAGCAGACAGAGGCGGAAGAGATATCCTAGAGATGGACGGATGGCTGCTGACGAACCGGGAGGGAGGTAGATGAGGGGATGCCAAGGAGATGAAAATCCAAACAGGAACTCATAGGATAAGAAAGTCAACGGGTGAATACAGGTTGTTGGAACCAACAACCTTCTCATATCTTTATGATTCATGGAAATGCAATGCTAATTTCCTAAAGGATCAAATACCAACCACAATCCATGGAGAGCACACTAAAGCTGCCGTCCATCTATCTCCAGAGCCAGTCCCTCGTTTATTTCAAAGGACACAAACCTGGGCATTTCAAACCACAAAACACAACACAGGCTTACACACAACAAGATCGCAGGAAGACAATATGACACAGACTTCAAAAAGACCTGGTCTAATATCTTGAAGGTCGGGGAGGCGTGAATGAGGCTTCCTTATAAACTCTGTTCATTACAGGTGGGCTCAGTTCTAGCCTTGTTCCGACGCAGCAACAAAGACTGGAGTGAGGGAAGGCTCTAAATCAGGATTATGGACAAATATTTCTGTTGATATGATCAAACCAATAGAGGGGTTGAACAGCATAAACCATTTCAACATAAAAAGGTTTGAACCGGTAGTGAGGATTACTTAGGTAACGCAGAAGAAGCCGTTAGCTCAGAGCATATATACTCCCATGTATTTTTGCTTCCATTCAATCGTAGTCAGCACATGTCTTGCAGAAAGTATGGCACACTTATTGTTGGGCATCTCCAAGATTTTGTTACTTTGCTTTGTTTTTATTTATTTCCACAAACCGGATTTCTGATTCCCAGTTCCCATTGAGACTCCACAGGCCTAAACTAATGGAACATCCAGTGACCGACCAAACCCTCATTGAGTGTAAAAGACATATTCCTCTGCAAAGAACACCTCGGTCTCAGCCACCACTTAAGTAATTAATTTATTTTGAAAATTACATGCCCTATTCGTTTTTGATCCAAAGTGGAATGACCTCAGTCAACCCATGCATGGCTGTAATTGGTAAACACTAAAAGGTTGTTACATTTATTCCCAGACACCTCATTTCTATCGCTCTGACAAAGGAACATTAGAAGTGCCCGCTCAGCGAAGTCGAACCAGCAGCATTCTTTGGCTGCCGTTAGTTAAAATTTGAACGCCTGAAGCCTGCGCCTGAAGAGGTTTTTTTGTGTCTGCTAAAACATGTTTGCTTGTTATAATTGGCAAACTGTTCAAATAAAGTAACAGCCAGAACAGTACATCACAGTGGATTACCACTTCTTTCACAGTAATCGACTTTAACTGCAGTTCTCCGAGAAGATGATTTCGCAATCATCAATCTTGAATAATCCAGGGTCTATTTTTATCCAAACAACATTTCTAACTCATGAAAACAAATTCTCAAATAATATACAGTATAATAAAAACAAAAGAGCATGAGAGGTGATGCTGGGCAGTCCTTTCTGCAGACACTAGACAAGACACACGACATTCTGTAAACCAGCTGGTAAATCATCATTGTTCATTTGAATCCAATGCATATAATCTCTTTCTCAAGGTTGACCTGGCCAGTCTAAAATACCAATTTCACTACTGTATTATGAAGTAAATCATAAAGTATTGCTTTCCATTACAGAATGGTTGCAAGAAAAATGTCTAGATAATAAATGTTAGTTTCATGGAAATAATATACAGTGTATGCTAATTGCTAGACTAGAATATTTGTGAGCAGGAGAAAAACTCTCGCCTCCACTCGCTTTCATTGGGGAAGGAGAAAAAACTGAATCACGCAACTTTTTCAATTAAATTCAATGTTATATGCACAAATCACAGTTAGGGCCCTATTTTAACGGTCTGAAACGCAAGTGAGAAGCGCCAAGCGCAAGTAGCTTAGTGGGCGGTTCTACGGCGATGTCGTTAGTTTACCGGCGCGAAAATGACTCTTGCGCCCGGCGCATATCTAAAAAGGGTTGGTCTGAGGTAGCCTAATCACCCATAGGTGTGGTTTGGGCGTAACGTGAAATAAACCAATGAGAGTGCCAGCTCCCATCCCCTTTAAGAGCCATGAGCGCATTTTAACCTGAAGAGTTAATATTTTGACAGCGCGTCTGCAGCCTCCGATGAGACAGATGCACATGAATTTCAAACTTCAAATGGCTCTGTTTATAGCCAAATAATATGGCCTAATTCACACATGGAATAAGGTTTTCTTCCGCAACTTCAGAAATATGAGTCCTCAAATAAATTTCGGCAAAGAAAACCTGCATGATATAACATATGATATGCGGTAACTGTGGTTCTATTTAATGATGTCACGCAATACATTATAAACATTGTTTCTTATCAGTATTGTATGCATTATCGTCATCGATTTGTGTTCCTAATATGCATGTGTCCAAGCTTGTCTCTTCATGGATCGTGGTGGGCGGAGACGGACGGCCGCAGGATTGATTATTCTGGAGACGGGAAACGGACCCACAAACCTTGGTGCCAACTTCCTGGACTCCACACGGAGAGGGAGGTCACGTGTGGACAGCCAGACACGTTGTCCTGTGGTATAACAGGGGGCCAGAGTGCGACGTCGGTTGGCGGACCGCCGGTAGCGGTCGGAGGAGCGGAGAAGAACCGAGCGATCCTGCATCCAGGTGTGTCGACATCTCAGAATAAACGCCTGGACCGAGGGGACCCTGGCCTCACGTTCTTGCTCGGGAAAAAGGGGTGGTTGGAACCCTGGGAGCACTGAAAGGGAGAGAGGCCAGTGGCCGAACAGGGAAGGGTGTTGTGGGCATACTCAACCCACAGGAGATGTTTGGTCTAGTAGGATGGGTTGCGGGAGGCGAGACAGCGCAGAGCAGTCGCCATCTCCTGGTTCATGCATAATGCTTGGCCATTGGTTTGTGGGTCGTCTTAGAACATTTTTGGAACCTGGGCGGTATGAAAGAGAAAAGTTGAATCGGTTAAAGAAAAGAGCCCACCTGGCTTGCCTGGAACTCACACGCTTGGCTGAACAGTTGTATTCCAGGTTTTTGTGATCTTTCCAGACCACAAATGGTTGCTCTGCCCCTTCCAACCAGTGTCTCCACTCCTCAAGGGCCAGTATCACCGCCAGTAATTCCTGATTCCCAATGTCATAATTTCTCTCTGCCGGAGACAGTTTGCGGGAGAAGAAAGCGCATGGATGGATCTTCTGGTCCTTGGCCGATCGTTGCGAGAGTACAGCTCCCACCCCCGTGTCAGAGGCATCCACCTCCACGATGAATTGACGGCCTGGGTCTGGGAAGACGAGAATCGGAGCAGAAGTGAAGCGTGCCTTTAACTCACCGAACGCCCTCTCGGCCACCGATGACCACCGGAGGGGACGCTGAGAGAGGTGAGAGCCATGAGGGGAGCTGCCACCGAGCTGTAGTTCCTGATAAATCGTTGGTAGAAATTAGCGAACCAAAGGAACCGCTGAAGTTCTTTGCGGGTTGAGGGAGTTGACCAATCCGTGACCGCTCTTGTCTTGGCCGGATCCATCTGAATATTCCCAGTACCGACGATGAACCCCAGGAACGATACTGAGACATGGAACTCTAATTTCTCGGCCTTACACAGCTGGCTCTCCAGGAGTCTCTGCAGCACCCGATGCACGTGCTGCACATGATCCTGTTTGATCTTAGAAAAAATTAGAATATCATCCAGATATACGAACACACTGATTCGTATGAGCATATCCCGGAGCACATCGTTTACCAGACCTTGGAACACCGCGGGAGCATTGGTGAGTCCAAACGGCATGACCAAGTATTCATAGTGCCCACTAGGTTTATTAAAAGCCGTCTTCCACTCGTCCCCCTCTCTGATGCGTACGAGGTGTTACGCGTTTCGGAGGTCGAGCTTAGTGAAGATGGTGGCTCCTTGCAAAAGGTCAAAGGCTGATGAGATGAGTGGATGAGGATACCTGTTTTTGACGGTTATGTTGTTGAGCCCCCTATAGTCGATACATGGCCTCAGGAGGAGATGAGGAAGGCTGGATGATCCCTGCTGCCAGTGACCCCTTGATGTACTGCTCCATGGCTCTGTTTTCTGGGGCTGACAAGGAGTAGACCCCCCCTTTAGGGGGCGACATGCCAGGAAGCAAGTCAATGGCACAGTCATACGGTCGATGAGGTGGCAAGGAGGTGGCCCGGGTTTTATTGAAGACCTCTTTTAGATCCAGGTATTCCGCAGGAACGCTAGACAGATCTGGGAAATCAGAATGGGCAGGTGGACTAGGTGCAGATGAGAGTGCAGCCTTAAGACAGACAGCAGGACAGTGAGAACTCCACTGAAGGACGGTTCCTGTAGACCAGTCTATGTGTGGATAGTGTCTTCTTAACCAAGGATACCCCAGTATGACTGGCTGTTGTGGTGAGTAAATGAGGTGAAAGGTAAGTGTCTCGGTGTGGTTACCTGACCACCGTTGGGCGGCCAGCGACATGTCCAGAAGATTGGCGTCGGCAGCGGAGTCAATAAGAACACTGAATGTGTGGTCGTGCCCGGAGTAGTGGAAACAAGCCTGGAGCAGAGGTCGAGAGGGCATATCAAAGTTCACGGTCCGACTCACCAGCGCCCTCTGGATGAACTGGTGAGCCCTGTCTTTTACTGGACAAGTCTAAACAAAATGGCCATCCTGGCCGCAGTACAGGCATTGGTTCGCACGTAGACGGTCTCTCCTCCATGGACAGCCGGGACCGGCCCAGCTGTATAGGCTCAGGTGAGCCACAAGGGGCGTGCTGAAACGCTGGAGGTGGACGCGGCTGTAGGACAAGCTGAGAATGGGGCGGTGCTGGAGAAACGGTAGACTGGGCTCTCTCCCTCCACCGTTCCCTGAGATGTCCGTCGATGCGAACGGCAAGAGCTACCAGGTGGTCCAGGTCAGCAGGGAGATCCCGGACTGGCAGCTCATCCTTGATGCGGCCGGAGAGCCCATGGTAGAAAGCGTCAAGGAGGGAGGGAGCGTTCCAGCTGCTATCAGCCGCGATACTGCGGAACTCTATAGCGTAGTCCGCGACGGTTCTCCCACCCTGGGTTAGATTCAACAATCCCCGAGCTGCCTCCCTACCGGGAGTCTCATGATCAAAAACTTTATGGAGCTCCGTAGAGAAAGAACTAACTGAAGCGCAGACAGGCGAGTTCCTCTCACATTCAGTGGTTCCCCAGTCCCTGGATCTTCCGGTGAGCAGAAAGATACTGTAAGCCACCCGGGACCGCTCAGTGGGGAAGGCCGAGGGCTGGAGTTCAAAGGAGAGGGAACACTGCACCAGGAAGGTGCGGCAAGAACCAGGAGCCCTGGAACAGCGTTCCGGAAGGGCAAATGAGCTTCAGATGCCGAAGAGGAACGAGCCGGGGAACTGGAATTAGGAGCGGCGAGGGGTAACCTCCGCAAGTGATCCCGAACCGATTCCATCCTGCTCTCGTGGCGGGCGACCAGAGTCTGCAGACCTTCCGCCATGGTGGTAAGTTGTTGGTCATGGCATTGTAGGACGCTGGCTTATGCCTGCAGTTCATTCTGGAGAGAATCTGAGTCGGCTGGGTTCATGTTTTGCCCAGATTGTACTGTCACGCTCTACTGAAGAGGCTGGCAGATTAGAACCCAAAAACACGACTCAGAGACAAGCAAATTACAATGATGTTCAGGTTTACTTTGTCAACCAAATCAACAGGGACGAGGCGGGGAACGTAGTCGGGGACAGGCAGGATCGGGAAACCGGGACAGGAGACAGGCGAACGAGGGTCCAGAGGGATGAGGCGGGGAACGTAGTCGGGACAGGCAGGATCGGGAAACCCGGAACAGGAGACAGGCGAATTGCTGGAGAGAGTTGCATGAACCAAACAGCGAAGACAATCTGGCACCAGGTGAACAGTGTTCAGCTAATTTATAGCCTCCACTAATCACTTGATGCAGCACAGCTGCGAGGGTGAATGAATAGAGTAGTGAAGGAGGCGTGGCAGACAGACCGTGACATGTTTAAACAGATGGACGCACACACGCGCACCCGCATTTATTCATTATTTTTAACACTCACTCGCGGTAAAACAATGATTTCTCACGATCAAATACTTATCAATCCTAAAAGTAATGGGCATGTACACAATGTCTGTGTCCAGAAAATGTATGTTTGCTGTACGGTGTTTGCAGATGCATTGATTTAAAAGTACAACTTATTACCGCTGTATCAGCTGTTCTTTCCCAAATATTTTACCAAGAATGTGTGGCTAGGTAGATGAGAGAAGCAAAGTGTATGCGCGAGGTGCACAAGCAACATTATGCATGCGCCCTTAAAATAGCATCTGAACAACGAGCCACTGACTTTAAACCAGGTACTTCCTGGTTTGTGGCGCAAGTGGTTTCTGAAACTGTAAAATAGCACCAGGGAACATTTGCGCCAGAACACACCTCCTCCTTTAGCCGAAACGCCCCTTGGGGCGCAAGATCGTTCCCTAATAAGCCGACGCGTGGCGCAGGAGGGAAAAGAACGCTCTGCGCCAGCTGCAAACTAACAACGACACATGCGCCAGTGATTAAGTCAATTGCGCCGGATGCAAGATAGGGCCCTTAGAGTTTAAAAGGGCATAACATAACAGGCCATATATTTATGACACCCCCCTGTACCTAGCCCCCAATAGGGCAGGAAATGAAAAAAATAAAATAATAATTCTAAATAGTGTCTATGGTGATGGGGTGCTAGCCGGTTCACCATTAGGATAGTCCAGACATTGAGTCAGTCACCACAAGAGACCAGGCATCCAGGCTCAGTCACCGCAACAGACCAGGCCGCCAGTCAGTCAACACAACAGACCGAACAACCAGTCAGTCAGCACACAGTGCACACAAAACGTGTAGACAGCTGCTAATGTACTACACAAACACTCATCCACACAAACAAAAACATTTACATAGTCAGACACAGACACTGACACTCATCCATGCATTCAGCATAAATCCTGGCAACAGCAGCAGCAGCCGAAAGACGAAAGAGGTTTTCAGTTTAGCTATGAACATCAGCAGAGCCAGCTTCACTGATTACAGGTGCAGACTATTCCATAGATTGACCGCTCGATGGACGCTCCGTTTCCTGCTCATTTCTGTCTACAAGGACTACAGGGAATAAGGAATAAGTTCCTTCAAGTAGGATGGTGCTAATCCGTGGAAGTTTTTTTAGGTAAGCAGTAGCACCTTAGAAGCCGACCTGGCAGTTTTTGGGAGCCAGTGTAGGCAAGCGAAAAAAGGAGTAATATGGTAAAGTTAACTCATTCTAGTAAGAATGTACCAGTCAGTACTTTCCTTTGACTCATTTGAGTCACAGGAGAGTGTCGTCTGCATAACAGTGGAAGCTAACTCCATAGCCGTGGATTATGTTGCAAATACTACTTTGCTGTAAATTTTTTCCTTTACCAAGGAGCTTCAACTTCCAGAATTTAATAATCCTTTAAATCGAAAAAAACATAGTCACCACTTCTTTGAGAGAAGGTCCAAAATGTTTTACCCTAAGACTAAATTGACCATAATTTGCTGACATAGTTGACGATCTATGTAAAACAAAATAATAGTACAAAATATTCTGTGTATACGAACAGATTCCCAATGATTTCTACCCACAAGTGAACGGCAGCTAACCACTTTGTGTTACGAGATGCGCAATGAATGTTCATTGGGATGTTGGGTAAAAACTATTGAATGAAATTATCTCAAAAACCTTCAGGGCCAAAAAAAGGTTGGAACCGGTTGCGTTGGTATCTCCCCGTTGATCTATCGTCTAACATGGCCTTTCCTTTGGTCTCTCCCTGTTCATCTTCTTACCTGGCCTTCCCTTTGGTATCTCCCTGTTCATCTTCTAACCTGGCCTTTCCTCTGGGATCTCCATGTTTACCTTCTAACCTGGCCTTTCCTCTGGTATCTCCCTATTCATCTTCTAACCTGGCCATCCCTTCTCCCTGAGATCCCAGACTCTGTTTCCCATGCCTCTGCCTAGTTAAAGCAAACATCTAACCATAATCTAACAGTTTCTACTCATTTAAATTCTATGGACTCTCCTCTTCTCTGCCCATCCCTGGCCAGCCAGGCCGGTCCTGTCCCAGTCCAGCCCAGCCCAGCCCAGCAAGGAGGCTGCACATGTGCTGGTGAGGTCACTGGTCTCTCCCCATCGCGGTAACACGAGGATGATGGATGCTCTGGCCACTGAGTTTTTTTTCCTGTGGTTTCTTTTTCATATCCACCAGCCTCTCTCTCCCTCTCACTCTCACTGGCTACCTCTCTATCCTTCTCGCTCTCCCTCTCTCTGCTCTTCAAGCTACCGTAAGCTTTACATTGTGGATTTCTAACATGCATGTTTTCTTCTTTAATCTGTCTTTCAAAGCTCACTGTCCTTCACTCCAGTTCTCTCTCTCTCTCTCTCTCTCTCTCTCTCTCTCTCTCTCTCTCTCTCTCTCTCTCTTGCTCTCTCTCTCTCTCTCTCTCTCTCTCTCTCTCTCTCTCTCTCTCTCTCTCTCTCTCTCTCTCTCTCTCTCTCTCTCTCTCTCTCGTTTTTTCGGTTAGGAGGGAGGTTAGGGCTATATAATGAAAGCAGGCTAATCTTTGGCATGTGTTCTTTAGCTGCTAGCTGTAACAGCTTAAGCCTGAACCAGTTAGCATGCTAAGGTGAAGCCGCTGGTCTGTGGCCTCATAAGCTACCGCCAGAAGAAATTACCTTATTCATTCCTTCCATATATTCAACCTCTCAGTACATTTAAATTAAATTAAAAAACGTAATATTTTCTATTGTAGTCCAATATTTTTTTATTATTCTAAGTAATAAAAATTGTCGTTCCTGTGGCGTCAGGTCCAAACAATTTATACAGCTGTCATGTCTTGGTCATATATTATTGACCAATGATTTTACTTGGTCATATATTAACAGACTATCAGCTATCTCATTTCAGTTCGATCAGCTGCAGAAGCCCCCCCAACAGCAAAGATCATAGGCACACATGACCACTCATCTTTTCTCCCTCCCTTCCCTAGCAGTTAGAAATGTCTCTCATATGCATAAATAATTCCGATTAAAGTACTCAAAAAGGTGACTCCAGGCCTGAGAACAAGCAGGGGTCATGGCTGTCCACCGCAGAGCTGTCCCTGTTGCTCTGTGACCTACACACCGTTCCACATTCCTATAGCCTGATGCTGGGCCTGCATGGTGTTTAAAACACAGCAGAGACCCTGCATCCGGTGATAAAGAGCTGGGCTTGTAATGCCGGGGACTCCTGGTTTCCAGTGTGTGAAACCCAAGCTTTACATGCAGAACTGTGCTCACACAGCGGGCTTGAGTAAAGACGACAAACAAAAACAGATCGAATCGTCAAGAACACCAACTCACTCGTTTCTCTCGCCCAGAAACCTTGAGGCTGACATTTAATTTGACAGGACTTTGGAAATGTGCTTTTTTGGTAATGCATACGTGATTTTGTGATTTAGGCTGGTGTTGAGACAAATATAATTGAACCTTTCGCATGGGCGTTTTTTGGTGGGAAAAGCGACACAAATCATGTGGATTTTCCCACCAGTCAATCCCCATATATCCGAATGGTGCTAACCGGATCCACCCAAGCCGTGCAGAAGACAGCTCCATCCATGCTAAATAAAAAGATGCGAGCCCCCATATGTAAGAGATTAAAAAAACATGTGATTAAATATCCTAGAAGAAGGTTACAGCAAGGCCTGAGGTCCACAGGACCGCCCTCCAAACAGCAGCCCCAGGTAGGAGATCAGTCCTACGATATATGTCTTTCAATCAAATATGTCTTTCAAATTGATCATTGAACATAATTTATTCATCATCGTGGATATAATTAATTGGGTTCTGTCTGTCTGAAACCTTAAAAAAATGAAATGTGTCCTAAAGGCACAATATTTAACATTGCCACCTTAACAAAGATCAAAAATTGACAAGACTTAAGTTTTATATTTGGTTAAGTTGTGATCTTATCTCAGTTGTTTCCAAAAAATTTCAGGCACAGAGAAATCTGTAGTTTTATCAAGGTTTCTGCTGCGATGAGTTATTTGGTGAGATCCATGCTGGTGGCATCACAACCCCTTCACCCCTAACTTCAGGGGAAAGTTAAGGGTTAAATCAGTAGGCATTAAAGTTAACTGATAGGCCGATGTGACAAGATAAATATTGCATAGATACAGCATCAAAATGCAAGACGCAGCTTGAGATTTATGCCTGGCATTCTGACGTCTAAGTAAGACATGTATTCTCAAACTGAAAAGAAAATTGCAAACAATCTAACACTTAAAACGAAATATAAATAATGAAGACAATATGTAGGCACACGGATCCATGTGTCATGGTACACTGCGGACATCGTCGGAGCTGGGTTGGGGGTGATCCCGTGACCCCACGTAGGGGTCACAGGGTCACAAGGTCACACGGATGCTTTCAAACGGTGTCAACCTACTTTATGGACACTAACATATTACTTTCCTTTACTGCCTAATACAAAGTGAGGGAAAATGATGATCCAATTATCTTTATATGGCGTTCGCTTTAACTATATAGCGACTATTAACAAACACACACATAATGACCCATCCCCTCACACACATGCATCATTGTGGCCTAAACACTCACACAAATACACAAACATACACACACACACACGTGTTGCCCTAACCAGCTGTATCTGTTCATGGGATGTGATGGGGAGATCAAAGCTGTCATCCAAACTTCCCACACCAGACTGTACCACACAGACACAGACACACACACACACACACACACACACACACACACACACACACACACACACACACACACACACACACACACACACACACACACACACACACACACACACACACACACACACACACACACACACACACACAAACACACACATCACAGGCCCATGCCTTCATCAGGATGTAGTTAATCAGAGAGGGGGTAGGAGTTTCTGGAGAGGAGGGAGGAAGTGGATAGCTGGTCCTGTTCTTAACCCATAGACAGGTGGTGTGACCATAGCCTAAATACACCACATGCTGTGTGGCTGCCATTTTGGTCTGACACACAGGTGTACACCATCGTCCAAGAAGAAGATCAAGGGGAGAATATAGATTTGTATTTGTTATACTCTATAACTGATCAAAAAACAGTGACCTGAGGAATGTATATTAATGATTAATAAAATTATCTTCAAGAACTTCCATTTTCACATCGCTAGCGTTTAGTATCTCACTAACCTACTGACTTAACTTTCATCTCTAGGTTCACTTCAACACAACAACAGTTAAAGTAATAAAATAGAGTTGACTCCTGCCTAGCCAATGCAGGACAGTGGTTCAGCACAGAGACAGAGGATGTTGATGTGCGGCTCGCAGGGAACCGACTGGTTTGGGTGCGGTGGAAGTCTTTGATTCTGGGGACAGATTAAGTAATGACCGCAGAGGGGAGAGTTATAGTTGCTCGGTTTGGTAGTGAGTGACCTGAGCCATTGGGGAAGGCTAGTCGCTGGAGCCAAAATAACAGGGTGGGGTTGATTCCCAGGCCAAGCCAATGAGTGGTTGTCACCTTTGGAGGTTCAAAAGAAAATGAGTTGTTAAATGATTGAGATGGGGCTGGTTACACCGACACACATACCTGCACACGTAAACGCAGAGCTGCAACCGTGCACATGCACATCCGCAAGCACACACACACACACACACACACACACACACACACACACACACACACACACACACACACACACACACACACACACACACACACACACACAGACTAACTTAGTAGATCTTTTCCCTTATACTAAAATTTAAATGGTATAATTATCTGATAATTAAACTTTCCGTGATGAATTAATGTGTTTGTTCGTACATGCATGCATACCTTTGCATCATTGTGCTATCCCTGGTTGTGTTGGGCAGGTAAATCACAACTGTTACCTAACTACCCAACCGATGACAGAAAGAGACAAAGCATCTTGATCGTAATGTCCCATGCATGACTAAAGGTTGTACTAATTTCAGGACAATGAGTGTGATAGGCAAGCCCTGCATTCCCCTGAGGCCTTTTGTCACGACGTGAGGACTAACTCAGGACTTTAACTCTTAAGAAACAGCCTTTGAGGTAAGGCTGCAAACGATAATGGGTTTTATTTGCAAATAAGGACATTCATGATCTCTGTGGCTTTAACATATAGCAATCCTGAGGTTTTACTTCCAGAATGTCTTGGAGGGTTCTCTACCAGCCAAACCGATTGGAATCTGTCATCCTTATTAAGAAATAAATAAAGAAACATCAGAAGGAGGTTACTGGAAGTGGAGACTCCAGTTACGGTAAGTGTTTGTCTGCATCTGTGTTGAGTCACCCCTCTCGGGCCTATCACGTGGAGGGGTCAAGGGTCAACAGAGAGCCCGGCGTGCCTCAATTGGCGGTAGAGCTTCATATCCTGTTGTCACAAAAACCTCTTGTGTGGTTACACTGATCGGGCCCTGATTGAAAGAAAGAGCCTAAAGAGAGAGAGTCGTTTTGAACCTTTTATCCAGAGTGTGTTTAGTGTCCCCACACGCTCAGACAGCTTGGATCTGTAATGACTCAATTGCATCCAGATGATCTGGGAGAGGAGGGGACGGCCGTCTTTTGTCTCTCACCCTCCGCACACAATTCTTCGCTTTGTCTCCTTTTCTCTCTCTCTCTCTCTCTCTCTCTCTCTCTCTCTCTCTCTCTCTCTCTCTCTCTCTCTCTCTCTCTCTCTCTCTCTCCTGCCTTCCTCTGCCTCTCGGAGTGGAGGCTCAGGCCAACGTCCAGCGTGCTGGGCTGTTGATGTGTTGAGCGTCCCAGGGTGGGAGGTAGGAAGTCATTTGTGATTGTGAATCACTTTGTTCTTTGACATCCACTCTATGGGTCACACAGATTCAAGCTAAAATAATTGTACTGGTCACACACACACACACAGGATGTACAGCAAAAAGCTGTGTCTGTGGAGCTTTTATGGTATTTTTGTTTTGATAACCTCCAGTCATGAGTGGTGCTGGTTTGCATTGATACCGCACTATTATTAGCATGAATAATTACACACTTGAAACACAGAACTGGGAATGATCCACCTGTTATGTAAATGATAAAACAATTGTACCTTGTTTTTAATCACTCTGTAAGAGTTTGTTTTAAGAGTTAAACTAATAAAAGCAGTGCTGCGTCGTTGCTATAGCAACTATAAACAACAGAAGCGTATAAACGTATGCGCACATTGCGTTTGTGTGTGTGACTGCATACGTGTACACACACACATGTACGGTGGGAGGCTTTTATCGAGCAGAGTGGGGATAGCACGGTCAACCTTTCCATGAGGTCAGACCCTGTCGTCCCCCCCTCCGCTCCACCACTGTCCTCAGTGTAGCATGGCGTTGCTCCCCGAGGCTAGCTCCACCGCTGTCCTCAGTGTAGCGTGGCGTCTCTCCCCGAGGCTAGCTCCACCACTGTCCTCAGTGTAGCATGGCGTTGCTCCCCGAGGCTAGCTCCACCGCTGTCCTCAGTGTAGCGTGTCGTCTCTCCCTGAGGCTAGCTCCACCACTGTCCTCAGTGTAGCATGGCGTCGCTCCCCGAGGCTAGCTCCACCACTGCCCTCAGTGTAGCGTGTCGTCTCTCCCCGAGGATAGCTCCACCACTGCCCTCAGTGTAGCGTGTCGTCTCTCCCCGAGGCTAGCTCCACCCCTGTCCTCAGTGTAGCATGGCGTCGCTCCCCGAGGCTAGCTCCACCGCTGTCCTCAGTGTAGCGTGTCGTCTCTCCCCGAGGCTAGCTCCACCGCTGTCCTCAGTGTAGCGTGTCGTCTCTCCCCGAGGCAAGCTCCACCCCTGTCCTCAGTGTAGCATGGCGTCGCTCCCCGAGGCTAGCTCCGCCGCTATCCTCAGTGTAGCATGGCGTCGCACCCCGAGGCTAGCTCCACCGCTATCCTCAGTGTAGCATGGCCTCGCTCCCTGAGTCTAGCTCCACCACTGACCCACAGGAGGGGGAAACACAGAATATACCTTAGGTACAGGTCTTTAACGGCATGTAAAGCAAAGGTTAAAGCAACCGAAACATGAGCAATGTTTGAGAAAATAAATCTATCCTGTTTATTTAAAGATTTATGTTATCACTTTGTGCAGAACAGCTTACCTTTAACAAGAAAAAAACACATGAACCAGTTAGCATGCTAAGGTGAAGCCGCTGGTCTGTGGCCTCATAAGCTACCGCCAGAAGCTTATGAGGCCATAAGCTTCAGTACCACTGTACTGTAGCCTGCTACAGTACAGTGGTACTGTAGCAGGCTACAGTACCACAATGAGACTCCCATACACACAACACTCTCAACTGAAGGATCACACACCTGTACCACTACCTGAAGAGCTACTGTCAGCAGGCGCAGGTTAGCTCACACTGTGTTACAGAGAACAGAGCGGCCATCGTAGCGCAGCCAGGTCTGCCCCGGGGAGCATCTAAAGATTATTGACCCCATTAAGTCACCATCAACACCGCGCTCCAGTCATCATGGTAATTTACTGCTTTAATTACAGGCGTGGAGCATGTCAGGAAGAGTTTATAGCTGTGGCGGTAGCTGCTGGCCCCCTCGGAGGGGTCACAGTGGGTCATCGTTACTCTTCTCAGGAGGAAGCTCAGGTCCTGGGAATCTCATGGAGCAGGAATGACATTCCGCTAGCTCTGTATATGTAGCCTATGGCCATCCACTCTCAGTGAGTCTGAAGCTAGCAGCTCTGAACAACATGTAGCCTATAGCCATCCGCTTTCAATGAGTCTGAAGCTTGCAGCTCTGTACAAGATGTAGCCTATAGCCATCCGCTTTCAGTCACTCTGAAGCTATAAGCTCTGAACAAGATGTAGCCTATAGCCATCCGCTTTCAGTCAGTCTGAAGCTATAAGCTCTGTACAAGATGTAGCCTATAGCCATCCGCTTTCAGTGAGTCTGAAGCTAGAAACTGTGTACAAAATGTAGCCTATAGCCATCCGCTTTCAGTGAGTCTCAAGCTAGCAGCTCTTTGCTAATGCTTTTGACAGTTGTATGTTCTGTACAAAACTTGCTAGCACTATCCTGACATTACCCTCAGCTTGTTTATTCAGTAGGCCTAATACGTTTTTTTTTATGAATTGTATTGATTGTCTTAGGCATCTTCAAATGAATAAATTAGATTAAATAGAATAAATATTGCCACATTTAAGCCAATAACTTTCGCAATTAGCTACCGTGACAAAAAAATATACAATGCTAAACCTTGAGTTTTTACTGTAGGCCTACGCTACAAGGATTCAGTCAGAAAGGTCCTTTTATAATAAATCTGGGGTCTTGGAGAATGAACACAATGTGTGAGCCAGTAAGGAAAAAGTTTATAACCCCAGAGTTCCTGAGACTCAATCAGCAGCAGCGGACCCCAACACGGTAGCAGGCGCCGCCACCAGATACACCACAGAACATTTGCTTTACATTAGAGATATAGGAATGTGTTGTCTTTCTTTGATGGCTATTGAAATGGTGACTGCATTCCATTCACAGGCATTTTTTACATTTTCCGCTCATTTCAAACCAACCCGAGAACCACACCAGGATCAACCAGATCTACCCACCAATATTTTTGGCTGAATAAAAAAACAAAAAACCTGATGCTGGTTGATCCCCTGCATGCTTCCATATGCTTATGGTCAGACAGCCGCTTGTGTTTGTGTGTGTGTGTGTGTGTGTGTGTGTGTGTGTGTGTGTGTGTGTGTGTGTGTGTGTGTGTGTGTGTGTGTGTGTGTGTGTGTGTGTGTGTGTGTGTGTGTGTGTGTGTGTGTGTGTGTGTGTGTGTGTGTGTGTGTGTGTGTGTGTGCATGCATGGGTGTCTGTATCTGTGTGTAAGTGTGTGTGTGTGTGTGTGTGTGTGTGTTTATATATGTGTGTGTCTATTTGGTTTGCGTGTGTGCACATGCGTCTATGGCTATACAAGTATACAAGTTCTGAGGTATCGTTTTGTTTTTTTGGGCATTCCTTGGTAGTCATGTGTGTGTGAGCATGTGAGACCATTCTTGGCCCTCAGTCCTATTCGATTCCATGAAGGAGGCCCTGCTCCCCAGATGTGTGTGTGTGTGTGTGTGTGTGTGTGTGTGTGTGTGTGTGTGTGTGTGTGTGTGTGTGTGTGTGTGTGTGTGTGTGTGTGTGTGTGTGTGTGTGTGTGTGTGTGTGTGTGTGTGTGTGTGTGTGTGTGTGTGTGTGTGTGTGTTTGCTGTGGGGCAGCAGGGCGGGTCACCAGGCCCTGATGTGGTGGCTCTGCACCACTCTGCACCAGGAGGAGAAGAAGGAGGAGGAGGAGGGGGAGGAGACGGAGGAGGCCACAGGCTGCAGACAAGGCTTCACATGCATGGGAATGCTGCCTCTTGCTCTCCATGTTTCTGTGTCCTGTGTATAAATGTGCTTGGTGTGTGTGGACATGAGTGTGTCTGTGTGGGACCTATAAATCCCATGGTTGTATGGACATGTGTGTGTTTGTCTGTGTGTGTTTGTGTGTGGGACCTACATAGCTAATGGTTTTGTGTTTGGTGTGTGTGTGTGCTTTTGTGTGTGTGTGTGTGTGTGTGTGTGTGTGTGTGTGTGTGTGTGTGTGTGTGTGTGTGTGTGTGTGTGTGTGTGTGTGTGTGTGTGTGTGTGTGTGTGTGTGTGTGTGTGTGTGTGTGTGTGTTTGTGTGTGTGTGTTTGTGTGTGTGTGTGTATATGTGTGTGTGTGTGTGTGTGTGTATGCAAATGTGTGTTTCTGTGTGGGACCTACATATCTAATGGGTTGTGTGAATGTGTGTGGTGTTGTGTGTGTGTCGGACCTAGAAATGGAAGGGTTGAGTGTGTCTGTGTATATGTCCCTCTGTGAGTGTGTGAGAGCGACGTGTTTTCGGGAGCCTTATGGATGTGTGTCATTGTCGGTGATATTTGAACCATATGTACTGCTGACCCCCGATGGTCAGCCACCACTTCCTGTAATAAATATGCATCTCTATGCATGTATGCAATTTTTAGCTTTTTCTATTACTATAATAACAAAAAATATAATTATTGTGATTAGAATTAATGTAAACATAATTACTTTTTTCATCTTTAATACTATATATATTTTAAATATTTTAGGGCATTTAAATTGTTATTGAAATAGAGCCAGGAGAGTTTTGAAAGGCTGCTGGTGGAATTAGTCCTTATTGACAGAGACACATTTACTACTCCTCCTTGACCTCATGTTCACAGTCTCACTGTTCTAGTAATACGGTTTTAATGGAAGATGATCTTCTCCTCTGCTATCTAAATTCTGTGTGTGTGTGTCATTGTGTTGGTGTCGTTGCTAGAAGCAACAGAGTGACTACATTCTGTCTGGAGTCCGTTGAAAGCAGCAGTGGGTGGAACACATTCTGATCATTTAGCATTGTCCATCGTAATAAACAATCAATAACCATTCATGTTCAATGTCATTTATTTGCTTGAGGGGTGGTTTGGACTGACTTGGTTTACACTGGAACAAATCTCTAGGATACATGAAGTCAACCAACAAAGAGTACCCTCAGTGATCTGAGGTGAAACCTTCTCTGGGCTCTGCTGTCAAATGAATGCCGTGGTTGTAAAGGGGAACTTTCGTTGTTAAGATATGTTAGTCGATGTCAAAACCAACCAGTGATGTTTAGGCCTCGTAGTAACGAGTTTAGACAGGTTTCCCTTCTTGTCTCTCAGAAATGTAATAAAAGTGACATCCCGGCCCGGGTAATAAACGTAACGTGCCCTGATTAAAGACTGTCATCCTGGTCGGGATGTGAGCTAAACGTCTCCTGCAGCTGCTCCGCCTCTAGGTAGGAAATATATGCAGTTTTCCAAAATAGCTAGCTTGTGCTGCGCGGTATCATATATCTGTTTCACAACACATGGTTCCGTAAACTGTGGCCGTGACACATGTCGAGGTCCTCCGCGCGGTTCTGCGGTGGCTCCCCGAGCGGTTCTCGCGGTGCCTCTCTCCCCGTGCAGCTGCACATGGCCGCTCGCCGCTCGCCCCACTGTTCTCCTTCCAGCGCCGAGCCCAGCCCGGGGAGCTGGAGTTCACAATCTTTTTCTTGTGTTGCGCCCAGCCGGTGCGTCCCAGGACCTCAGAGCGCGGAGCGGCAGGGCCCGCCGCAGAGCTGACCCCGGGCCAGAGGGGAACACCCATTATGTGGCTTCCTCCCCTGACAAATATTAAAGACATGGCCTTCTGCTCTCGCCGCTGGTGAGCCTTCTCTTTATTTGCGTGCCATGTCATGGCAGCGGAAATGGAAAATAAATACATAAAATGGATATCACCGCAGACTCATTCATTTTGTTAGTGTTTAATATCTGAGAGGTTAGGTCGATACTTAAAATAAACCGGGCTAGTGCACCCACCAAAAGAGCTTGCACATGTTCAGCACTCAAATCTGCAGAAATACTTTCAATAGTTTGAGGGCATTTTTTTCAAACCAAATGGTAGAATTGAAAAAGGCATTCCGGCTCATGAGTTGATAGATAACCCAGATGTATTTGACTGCCATTTGGTCGGTTTTTCAGGTAAACAAAGTCCAGCTGGCTTCCCCTCTCTCCCTCCCATGCTCTCTCTCTCGCGGTCATATCTGATGGGGACTTGGGCTTAGCAGCAGAGTTCTTCAAAGCCATAGTAGAAGGTGAGCAGAGAAAACAACCACCGGTTTAGATAGCAGAGCCAGTGCCTTGCAGCAGGTTAGATAGCTGAGACGACCCAGATTCCCCTGTTACGAACTGCAATTATTCTGGAACCTCTTCATTTTCGACGCAATAGGACGGGCCTACAACCAATCAGAGCAATGAAACAGGCGACACAGCACCGAGCAACGAAATAATGACATCTTTAGTCTCGCCAAAGGCTTTAAGTGCAGTCGTTTGTCCTTCTTGTAGTAGAAATATATCGTCTACGGTCCCGATACCGGAATCTTCAGCCCATTCTGCATCGAGCCATCTGTGTTGCTGTTAAAAGGCCTCTACAGTGCGCCTACACCGCAATCTTATTTTTTTTTTATGAAACCACACACAACTATTACACAATTCATCATTCACCATCACAATAAATGGTTTGCACTAAACTGCCATTATTCCAACAATTTTTAAGAGAAAAATTTGTTGAGGCGGTCTTACCGGTGAGCAAAGGAGCTGATCCAACTCACTGAGAAGAGCCGAACGCCCATCGCTAGCAGCATTAATAATTTGTAATCTTAGGCCACCCAAAGCGCTGCACAGTCACTACCTCACATTCACCCGTTCATACCCCGACCGCGTGCCCACATGCAAGGCACCTACTGGCCCGTCCCCAGCACTTTGTTGGAGATGGCGATCGAACCAGCAACCATCCGGTTGCCATACGGCCTGCTCAGACTCCTGTACGTGAAGGTTTATGTGCATTCAAATGGGCCTTCGTTCACTGAGCCGCAGCATGACTCTGTGCGGTATTCATTCCCGTTACACTTTATCATACAAGAAGGAAAAATACACCCATTACACCTCGGTCTACGGCGCATCGCTCGTAGGTGCTGGACTGTATAAAGCAAATATACTGTTGTGGTTTAAGGAAGTATATTGAGTGTGAAGAGGCCAGATGGGAGGGCTCGGTGTGGGGGAGTGATGTCAGGAGTGTGGGGGTCAGATGGGGGGGTCCCCAGTGTCTCTTACAGGCTGTCTTCCAGGTGATGAGTTGGTTCCTAGCAACACCTTAGCTTCAGCACCCTGGGCGTCATCAAGCAGCCATTCAACACTAAACTACATGTACTGTTTATGGAGGAGGGGAGCTTTCATAGAGAGGTCTTAAATACTCGGGTTGTGCCCATTGGTGTGTGTGTGTGTGTGTGTGTGTGTGTGTGTGTGTGTGTGTGTGTGTGTGTGTGTGTGTGTGTGTGTGTGTGTGTGTGTGTGTGTGTGTGTGTGTGTGTGTGTGTGTGTGTTGTGTGTGTGTGTGTGTGTGTGTGTGTGTGTGTGTGTGTGTGTGTGTGTGTAGTTATGTGTGTCTGTGTGCGTGTGTGTGCGTGTTTGTGTGTGTGGTGTTGTGTGTATGTGTGTTTGTGTGTGTGTGTGAGAGAGTGTATAAAAAGAGTGAGCTGTTGAGAGCGTGTGTGTGTGTGTGTGTGTGTGTGTGTGTGTGTGTGTGTGTGTGTGTGTGTGTGTGTGTGAGTCTGGTTGTGTGTGTGTGTGTGTGTGTGTGTGTGTGTGTGTGTGTGTGTGTGTGTGTGTGTGTGTGTGTGTGTGTGTGTGTTTGTGTGTGTGTGTTTGTGTGTGTGTGTATATGTGTGTGTGTGTGTGTGTATGTGTGTGTGTGCAGGCGTGCGTGAAACTGAGAGGGTAATAGAAAAAGAGAGATATAGAGTGAGTCTTTGAGAGAGAGCGGGTGTGTGTGAGAGCGAGAGCGACAAAAAAAGAAGTGCCACAAATTTAAACTCAAGTTTCCCCCCTCGCAGTTGAAGCCAGCATCTGGAGTGCAGGTGTTGGGGTCCAGCTGTGCGGAGGACAGGAGAACTACTCCCTCTACAGGCCACTCGGAGGAAGTGTCCTGTGTCCTAAAGTCCTTTTGGAACAGGTTGGGACATGTCCAGGTAACAGAGAGGGCTGGACACCGTTCAGAGAGGCGTCACATGTTACTGGGCCACCTGACACATATAGGGACACATATATCTAAACATAAAGTGAACTATATGATATTATGCTCACCTAGGTGAATGATAGATTAGTTAATGTTTGGGGCTATTCTATTTCAAATATTTTTATTGTGGATAATAGTCATCATCTTACAAAGCATCCACTTCAACATATTTCCTTTTTCTTTTTTTAAACAAACAGCAACATATAACATAACATTACAGAATACCGCAGAGTGAAATCCAATAATGTCTTATAAACTCTAGAACTGTATTCGCATCACAGTGCCAAATTAACAGTAAAACTATAGCAAGAGAGATCCCACCCACCCAACCCCCCTCCCCCCCCTCCCCAGGAGTGTTACCAAGTACTACAAGCGGCCTATGGTGAGTTACAGCTCACGCCATTGGGAAATTTAATGAACTATATTGGGTGCTACAAGATAGGCTCTCCAGTCCACCGCCATCACCCCCACCACCACCTCCACCACAACACCACCAACCAATGCCTCCCCCTTTGCAAGGGTACATTCTAGTTGCCTTGGTAGCAGCAGTTGAGTCTGAGCCATTCACATTAATGTCATGGTTAAAGCTATGTTAAGGAGCGGTGTTGAAATCCATACTACATTAATGAATCACTCAAGCACACCTCAATTATCAAACGAGAAGGGCCCGAGCAGGCCTAAGACCGCGACTGAGGCTGCATCGTCAGTTATAAATCTATAGATCACGTGCCAGGTCTATTTCAGTTAATGGCAATTGAAGCTTAGAAAATGTATTGTTGCCACACCAAAAACAAAAGCTGCAACTTATTTTTTGTTCTTTATCCACAATTTCATTATCAAACCAAAATGTATTTCATCCATTTAATAAGTGGATTGTTTAGCATGAACCCTGACCCGTGTGTGAGCCAGTTAGACCCGTGTTTGATCCTAGTTCCAGTAAGGCCTGGTGGCCCCTTTTGTACTACAGGAGATCCAGATGGTTAGGTACAACTGTTGGCCGCAGGGGAATCTCTTGAAGTGCACCACACTCTTACCATTCATCGAATAAGGCCACAATGAAGTTCAGGTCAAATCGTGAAATCTAAAGCTTCAGCTCAGACCTTCAGACATGGGAAAGCGTGTGAGTGCAGTCAGCTCCCCGCTCAGCGATGCAGGCAGACGGCGGTGGGGACGGTCACGTCGCTGACTCAAAGTTAATTAAAGTCTGCTTGTGGAAAGGCACATAAAATGTCAAAGAGCATCAATCAGTATAACTTTTATGGAGGAGCTGTGAGATATTGGTGTAAGCGTTCACGCAAACGGTCCAATTCAATTACCCAATAATGCTATTTTATGGCTGGTTTTGTGATGTTGGTTGCAGTCATGAAACGCTACAACCAAACATTTAATCAAACATGATTAAACAATCTGAAAACAACGTTGGTGAATATGGAAAACATCTTGCTTTTGTAGCTTGGGACAACAAGAGATGGGGCCCTTCAGAGAAAATGCAGACCAATCACAACTTGTATCCATGCTGAGAAAACCGTTCTTGAAACTGTTGCAGAACATTTTCCGTCCATTCTTTGTCTCTTCATAAAATTAAACAACAAGATTTTCTGAAGAAAATACAAAAATGCCAGCATTCATACTATAGCATGTTGAGTTCCTCTCAGACACCGACACACAATAACACGGGCCAACGGGCCGTACCCGGTGGTGGTCGTCGGCTGTTGTCAGGTGAAGTTTATTCTTAGCAAGCATGTTGAATACACACCTCATACACACGACACCATGTGTATTCTGTGTTGTGATCCAAGTGTCCCGACAAGGACAGGATTGCGCGCGTGTGTGTGTGTGTGTGTGTGTGTGTGTGTGTGTGTGTGTGTGTGTGTGTGTGTGTGTGTGTGTGTGTGTGTGTGTGTGTGTGTGTGTGTGTGTGTGTGTGTGTGTGTGCGTGTGCGTGTGTGTGAGTGAGCTCTACTGACGTGCCCTCAACATGACTGCAGAGTCTACAACACGGCTGCCCTTCAGCAGCAGGAGCTACACAAGGCCCTTCAGCATCCTGCCCTCACAAGATCCTCACACACTCCTCCTATGTCCCTCTCCCTCTCTTTCTCTCTCTTTATGGTTATTTTTCTTCAGTTCTCTCTCTCTCTCTCTCTCTCTCTCTCTCTCTCTCTCCAAGCCTGCTCCCTTAATCTTCACTTGCCCCTGTAGATCAGGTAAGGGGGGAATGGGGTGCTATAGCCTACCTTCAAATGTACTGTATGCAACACTAAATATCCTTGCAACTAATTACTATCATGAAGTAATTATTGTGTTTTAATTATTTTTAAATATTAGTTTAAATCACAGCCACTGTGATTTGCGTGTAAAGACAGCAAATATAACATATTCCAAAACTCTTCAAACAGTCCCAATAGTGAAACAGTTAAATGGATTCCTAGTGGTTTGAAATGTTCCCGTCTGGGCTCTTGTGGAAGGCACTGGGAGACGTCCACTGGTCATGATTCAAGATTCAAGATTCAAAAAGCTTTATTGTCTAGTATGTTGCCATACTAGAAAATTGTCTTTTGACTGAAGGCTTGGAGGTGTGTGTGTGTGTGTGTGTGTGTGTGTGTGTGTGTGTGTGTGTGTGTGTGTGTGTGTGTGTGTGTGTGTGTGTGTGTGTGTGTGTGTGTGTGTGTGTGTGTGTGTGTGTGTGTGTGTGTGTGTGTGTGTGTGTGTGTGTGTGTGTGTGTTATTTGTGTGAGTTCTTTGAGGAATGAGTGTTCTGTGTGTGTATAGCTATGGGGATGAATGATTTTTTGTAGATAGCTTTCCTGGCCAAAGGCATTCTGAATCTTCTGCCAGAAGGAAGTAGATCAAAACAAGGATGGAGTGGGTGGGAGGGATCTAAGAGGATGGAGTTGGTCTTCCTTCCCACTGCTTGGATATACAGATCCTCCAGCGCTTTCTGGTGTATTCCTATTAGCTTGCTTGCTTGCTTAGTTAATCTATTAAGTCTGCTTTTGCTTGCGTTTGTGAGGAAGCCGTACCAGGATGTAATGTTGCAAGTGATGATGGATTCCACCAGAGATTGGTAGGCAGTTGACAAAATGTCTTTGCTGACATTGAAGGTGTCTAGTTTCCTCAGGAGATACATACGTTGTTGTCCCTTCTTGTAAACCCCATCTGCATGCTGGCTAAAGGACAGACGTTGGTCGATCTCTGTGCCAAGGTATTTGAACTTCACCACCTGTTCAACCACTTGTCCTTCCAGGGTCAAAGGTGAGGAAAGTGGATGTGGGGTGTTGGATGCCCTCCTCCTATGGCAACACAGTTCTTTGGTTTTGCTGATGTTCAACTGCAGTGAGCTTTCTTTGAACCACAGGGCCATTTCAGTGATATATTGGGTGTACTTGGACAGGGTGCTTTGATCTGTCAGTTTGGCCACCAAGGCCAGATCATCTGCATATTTAAATAGCTTGAATCCACTGATGTTGCATGTGATCTCATTGGTGTATATTGAGAACAAGATGGGAGACAAGACACAACCCTGTGGGACTCCAGTGTTAAGGATGATGTTGGACGATGTTACACCCTGGACCTTTACATGCTGGGGTCTGTCCTTTAAAAACTCCTTGATCCAAAGTGTCAGTGCTGGGTTGACCTGAAGCTGCTGAAGGCGATGCAGGAGTGTGTTGATGTTAACTGTATTAAATGCTGACGAGAAGTCCATGAATAAGACCCTGACCAAGGAGTTCTGGGAGTCCAGGTGCTTTGTGATGGTATTGGTATCCAGTAGATGTAATGTAGCGTCCTCCACACCTCGTTTTGGCTTGTAGGCAAACTGCAGTGGATCCAGATTCTCACCGATGGTGGTGGTGAGCTCTCCTGCAACAACTCTCTCCATGCATTTGCACAGGATAGAGGTGAGTGCCACTGGTCTGAAGTCGTTCAGAGCTTTAGCCCGGGGCTTTTTGGGAACAGGGATGATGGTGGTCTCCTTCCACGCCCTGGGAACAAAACTGGCATCTAGGAAGAGCTGAAACATTTCCGTCATTACACCGCCCAGCTGACTTGCACACTCCTTCAGTATTCTGCCCTTCAGCATAGCTCATAGCTGAGTTAAACAGCGCTCACTGGGAGACGTCCGCTGGTTGGGGCTGGGTTAAACAGTGCACACTGGGAGAAGTCCACTGGTCAGAGTTACCGGAGACCAGCGCTCACTGGGAGACATCCACTGGTCAAGGCTGAGTTTAACAGCGCTCACTGGGAGAAGTCACTGGTCAGGGCTGAGGTGCCAGAGACCAGTGCTCATCACACCTTTCTCTCTAGTGGTCTGTCTGGTCTCATCCTGCCTGTCTCTATTGTATTTCTCTCTATTTCTATCTGTTGGTATTATTGTGTTTCAGCTTCAGAGCCCCTCATATACACATTGCTGATCTATTTCACGTTGCCTCTTGAACAGACCCCAATATGAGTTTGCAACCACCGAGGTTACAGAAATAAATACCAGGGTGGCTTCATTCCCGAGGTCATAGCAATACACACGTGTGTCTTGTTGTGAAATTATCCTCCATATGGAATAGTAATCAAAGGCCTGGTTCACTGAACTGACAACAAACACACACGCACACACACTCAAATGCACACACACACACTCACACACACACATGCACACACACACACACACACACACACACACACACACACACACACACACACACACACACACACACACACACACACACACACACACACACACACACACACAAACACACACATACTTACACACATGTACACACCCATCCACACACGAGCAAGCGAACCCTCGCAAGAAGGAGGCACGGTCATTTTGGCAAGTCACTGAAGCAGGACCGATCAGAGGGAGACTGCATCATGACTCGCTCTAGAGGACCGGGGCCAGGACACGACGGGCAGGTCTGATATTATCACATCCACGCCTCGCTCATAACGGAGGGCCCTCTGGAGGTCACCCCTCTGGGTTCAGCACAGGTCAACCCCCCCACACACACACCACCACCCGGCCCCATGAAAGACGAGGCCCATGGGAAAGTGCACTTTTTGGCGGGAGGCGATAGGAACATTCCCTTGACAGGTCCTCTTGGATGGATCAGAACCGCTGATACCACAGCAGGGAGCGGCCCTGACACTGCGCGCTCCACGGGCCAGGTCACGGCTTGCCTATTGCCACCAATCAGAGAGGCCCGGGAGGAAGAGTGTGTGGCCCTATGCTGGGTGCAGAGCGATGTGTGCGTGAGAGATTATGCATTTGTGTGTGTGTCAGAGAGAGAGAGAGGGAGAGAGGGAGAGAGAGAGAGAGGTGGGGATCAGAGAGAGAGAGAGAGAGAGGGAGAGAGAGAGAGAGAGGTGGGGATCAGAGAGAGAGAGAGAGAGGGAGAGAGAGAGGTGGGGATCAGAGAGAGAGAGAGAGAGTAGGTCCATGTGTTTCTCTGCACTGAATTGCTTTGATTACATTTGGAGATAGCAATCAGCTCCACTTCACTCTATGCTTTATTGTGTTTGATGTCTGAGGAGCAACCAGACGGAGCGACTCAACGCACACGCATCGCCCCAGCGGCTCTCCACACCAGCCTCCCAGTCTGAGACCCTCTCTCCACACCGGCCTCCCAGTCAGAGACCGTCTCCACACCGGCCTCCCAGTCAGAGACCCTCTCCACACCAGCCTCCCAGTCAGAGACCCGGGCTCCACCTCTCACATTGTGTTACCGTCTCCACACGCATCAGGCCTCCTCTTCTTTCTCTCTCTTCTTCTTCACTCTGTTTTGTGTTCTTGTCTCTCTTTGATATATGCCTTCTCCTCCTTCTGTTCTGTTTCTCCTTCTTTTGCTCTTGTTTTTAATCCCTCACCTCCTTCGTTCTTTTATCTGCCTCTCTCTCTCTGTCTGTCTCTGTCTCTCTCTCTGTGTCTCTGTATCCCCCTCTCCCTCCCACTCTCTATCTCTTTCTCTCTCTGTCTCTCTCTGTCTGTCCCTGTCTCTCTCTCTGTGTCTCTGTATCCCCCTCCCGCTCTCTCTCTCTTTCTCTCTCTCTATCTCTGTATCTCTTTGTCCCTGTCTCTCTCTCTTTGTCTCTGTCTCTCTCTCTGTCTTTCTCTCTCTCTCTCTCTCTCTCTCTCTCTCTCTCTCTCTCTCTCTCTCTCTCTCTCTCTCTCTCTCTCTCTCTCTCTCTCTCTCTCTCTCTCTCTCTCTCTGTGTCTCTCTCTGTCCTCCCTGGGCAGTGTATTTCTGGATCTATCCCCCTGTATTTCTGCTCCTCTCCATGTATCTCGCTGTCTCTGTGGCAAGCTGCTTTCCTTTTAAACAAACAAATTTGGAAATGTTCTGTCACTGTTTATGGTGGGAAAGGGCCAGTGTGTGTCTGTCTGGATGAGTGTGTGTATGTGTGTCTGGGGTGTAGGTGTGTAGCGGGTGACACACAAGCACATGTGCCGAGAGAGATACAGACACACATGCATGTTTGCATGGATGCCGTGGAAACGGGGCGATGTTTGGTCCTGATAGTTTCTCTCCCTCTTTAATTGTGGGGAAATGGGTTTCAGATGTTACCACGCGACTGATCACT
>NC_079431.1:20542231-20564731 GCF_026213295.1 Gadus chalcogrammus
ACCGCCTCACCCCTGCTCTACCACCCATACTTTCTTAAAATGTTTCATTCCTCTCTCTGAGCCGTGTCCCTCCCTCCGTGTCCCTCCCCCTCCTCCACCGTGACTCAACCTTGCTAATCCAATCACTGTATAGATCATGTAAGAACCTTTTCTTAGGTCTGTTAAAGTCACACAACACTGGTGCCATGGCAACTGTGCTGCTCTAGTCTGAGGTACGGCCTTCCTACTGCTTTTACTCTTAGATGACATTTATCAAAGTGATCTCTAGCTCCTATGTCATTGAGGAGTGTGGGGAGCTTGTTCAACCGGTTAGCAGGTTAGGTTGGCTGAAGACATTGGATATCAAACACTGAACATTTCAGCTGCTAGTTTGACATCACCCTAACATCACGACTACACTCTCCTGTGCCGCCAAATTTAACATATTTCCCAAAATTGCCTTTGTCCTTTCATATTATATGATATTAAGAGAACAACCAACCTGTTTCTAATCAGTTCTTCATGGGGTCCCCTTCCTCCCTGGTGGCTTCCAATGTTTTAGACCCTCGAGTCTCTTGAACCCGTTCAGTAGCAGAACTATGTTGTATTGGATTAACAAGGAATGTAGGAGCCACAGGAACTGGGTGTACATTAGAATAACCTGTACAAGAGATGGATTCCGAACTTTAAGGAAATGTGGTGATGCTGTAGAGAAAGACCTTCACACAGTGAACTCTCACATTGCTTCTCTCTATGGGCCAATTTTACTTTGTACAAAGAAAAATGGTCCAAAATACTCGGCTTTCAAAATCAACCACAGCATGTATTCACGTTAACAACATTAAAAATATAGATTTAAATTAAAATACAGTACAGAAAACCTTAGACAACGGCATTTAGCCTAATGACAGCCACGTCCTGTTTGAGCATCAGCACAACCTGCAAGGCTATGGATAAATGTGTTGGCTCCCTACTAATTGGAACCCTTTTTTTGTCAAGCCTGAGTGTTTGTCCCTCGGTTTGTTCAATTCACGATGAAAGACTATCCATGCCCTGATTTACATATTTTTCATGACACATTGGATCAAACATTGCTGTGATCAAACGCAGGAAGCAGCCAAATGAAAGGGATAAGGACATCTGATAGAATCTAAGAGTTTGGGGACAGTGCTGCAGTTTAATATTGTTAGTCCCTCCCCAGGTGTCTTTGGATTTAGATTGGACATTATAATACTTATAGTCATGATCATCATCATGATCATCACGATCATTATAATCATCATCATCATCATATATTGTACCCCTGTAAACTTTTAATTTGCAGATAAAGGAACTGGATTTGTTGGCTTTCGATTTTTTGTTAAACAAGCATATTGCATTGCAAATAAAACTTCCATATGAATGTGTCTTTCCATTCTCACTGCAACACCAACAAGTAAGCAGTCATTTCTTCAGTAATGGTCTTGTGAAGTAAGAGATAAGCAAAGTATTCTGTGATAATGCTTTTCGGGGTACTTAGATTAAATGAATCTAGTGATAATATGGGATTACTGATTAATGGTTACTGATTACTGATGGCTATAGGTCCTTCATTTCTTTTCAAGAAATAGGAACCATAGGACATAAAGTACCATGACCAACATATCGAATTCAGTTTGTGCATGAGAGAACCTATAGGGGACAAAAGGACAAGCACAGAATGTCTGTTTAAACCGACACTAAAGTGCTCGCATTAGGGACCTCTAGAGGTTTGAGTTGTAACTACAGTGGCAAAAGTGGACCAGAATAAAAATACTGAGAATAACTCTCTAGATGGAATGACTCGTTTTTTCCGTTCAGATATTCAGTAGAAACGTTACATAGTGCAGGATAATTCATGTTGAATAAATTGACCGGTAAAAATTGCGTCATTGGGCAACAATTCATCCATGCTGAAATCCTTTGCAGCAGAAATATACTCAGTGTTTGTACTTTCCGCCTGGCGTCAGTAAACTGGACATGATATTGTGGTGAGAAAGAAAGGAATTGAACATAATGTATTACAAAAACATTGTATTGGAATTTTTTTCATATTTATTCCAAGGAATTATCTGATCTATGCCTTTTAACAAGTAGGGGGGTGTGGTGAAGATGAGCCAGTGGGTTAGTTGACCCACCCTGTATTTAGGAAACTGAACACATTTGTTGTAATTGGACCATCAATTCAGGAAGCACCCATAATGTTTATCTGGCTGTGATGGAGAGAAGAACATGGTAAAGTTGCAAGTATATATTTTTTCAGCATAAACTGTTATTTGCTTGTCAAATTTGCTATAATGACTGCTTTTTCAAAGCAAATGTATCCACACGTAAACATATATGTCATACATTTTGGTAATCTGCCAAGGTATAAAACCATGCTAATCATTTAGCTAAAGATGAGCCTGAATTGTTAAACGGTGGCTGTGGGGAAAAGTGAGCCACATGCTGTGGGGTAAATTGAGCCACCATGAAGCAATGAAGTAAAGTTACGTCTCTAAAGTATAAAGTCGTATTTCAATGTAGTATTACAACACTGATTTGGTTTTTCATACTTCAAACATTGAAGAAAAGCTATCATGCCAAGAACGAGAGGAAAGAAGATGGAGAGAGCAGCCACTGGGGAAAACTCATGTTTTCACAGACCTATATCATAAATAGTTTTTACCCAACAGCAATAACCTCACTAAATGTTGCTACCAAAGCATAGTTGTGTATCACATTGTGTAAGCACATTTTTGAATGTGAATGTTTGTGTGGGTGTGGATGTGTTTTTTAGTGCACTTAAGTTGACTATAGTTTACTATTTTTATAGTTTTAATTTAGTTTTTTAGTTTTTATTTATCCATACGTACGTACAATGTGATGTTTTTGCACTGAACAAGGAATGCACTTAATTTCGTTGTACTTGTTACAATGACAATAAAGATATTATATTCTAGATGCATTGTTATCATTTTGATTGACAAGGGATATCCTGAAATAAAGGTAGCTGTTTTCATTTAAATTCTGTCCTATTTTTTCTTGCCTAGAGGACAACATGAGTAAAAATGTATCATCTTAACCAACTTTCCCATAATTTACAATTAATAATACTTCACAAATGTAAAACACTGATAAAAATACAAATACAAATAAACGCAATGAATGACCAGATTTCCTGTCATTGAGCTCGACAGCATATTCCTATCTGTTTGTCTCAGGTCTACTGAGAAAGATTAACGTTCATGTAACCCAACCGAGCGTTGCCAACGGAGTTATCCTGCCTCGTGGATAATCCGATCTACATAACATACAAGACATACACCCACACGCACACACAAACACGCACACACACACACACACACACACACACACACACACACACACACACACACACACACACACACACACACACACACACACACACACACACACACACACGCACGCACGCACGCACGCACACGCACGCACGCACGCACGCACGCACGCACACACGCACGCACGCACGCACGCACGCACGCACACACACACACACACACACACACACACACACACACACACACACACACACACACACACACACACACACACACACACACACACACTCAGACACGTTTCTAACGTTGTGGTGGCCTGAGTCAACGCAGAATAGGGATTTGCTTTACATCCAAACTGACCGGATAATGGGGCTAAATATGAGTATTGTTGGATGATACTGAACCTCCACGGACCACATCCATCACACAGAATCACATACAGCTCCGTCGCGCATCTGTCCTCCTTCTCATTGGTCCAGCGGGTTGTGCGTCAAAGCTTCGGCGTCCTGATTGGCTCCGGTGCTGGATGTGGGTGGACTAAGCCTCGTGGACTGAACCATCTCCCCATGCTGTTGCTGGTTGTCTCCCCGCCTGGCTGGACGCGTCAGGCTCCGCGGATGTGAACGCAGATCTCTAGTTGAACCGCTCGTCGTCGGGCTACAACTAGGCCTAGCCTCAACACTCTTTGGAACAACAGCCTGACTGGATTAGTTGCAAAGCACCATGATGCTATGGAGTTGACCGTGACGCTCCTCCATCATCTCTCTACCTGCTGAGGCGCGCCCCCGACGCCAGTAGAGGAACGCGCGTTGAACGAGCATCCGTGTGGGTTCTCAGATCGTCTTTTGTCGCCAAGATGGGAACCGTACTCTCTTTATCCCCGACCTCCAAAAAAGGGGCCATCATGGACTCCGGCACCGCGGCGGCGCTCCACCACAAGGGCGACAAGAGCATCAAGCGGCCGTCCGTTTTCGTCTCCACGTTAACGTGGAAGAAGCTGGTGCCCAATTCGGCCAAGAAGAAAAGTGCCAAGAAGGTCAGCCCGAACCCACCCCCTCCTCCCAGCGAGCCGGAGGTCTCCCAGCTCAACCACGAGAATCACAAGAAGTCCCATGTGCCCAAAGCCCCCATCCCCGTCCCTGTCCCCACGGTGCCCCCCACCTCCCAGGTCATCCAGTCCCAGACCAACGGGGACGTGAAGAAGCAGCCGAGCAGCGTGTCCCTGCTGTCCCCCAGACGCGTGGTCATCCAGGCGTCCACCGGGGAGCTGCTGCGCTGCCTGGGGACCTTCATGTGCCGCCGGTGCTGCAGGCTGAAGGAGCTGACAAGCGGGGAGGTCATCCTCTGGTTCAGGAACATCGATCGCACTCTGCTCATGCAGGGCTGGCAGGACCAGGGCTTCATCACGCCAGCCAACCTGGTGTTCGTGTACCTGCTGTGCCAGGACAGCGTCACGGAGGACGTCGAAAGCTCCTACGAGCTGCAGGGCGTCTTTTTGACTTGTCTGTACCTCGCCTATTCCTACATGGGCAACGAGATCTCCTATCCGCTCAAGCCCTTCATGATCGACGCGAACAAGGACGTTTTCTGGGAGAAGTCCCTCAGCATCATTAACAGGATGAGTGACAAGATGCTGCTGTTGAATTCCGACCCGCACTTTTTCACCGAGGTATTTCAGGAGCTAAAAGACCAGCGGCCGGATGGAGAGGCCAACCTGGACCGCTGATCTGCAGACTGCGGGGATAGCCGGCAGAAAACGGCGATACAGCTTTGACGTTTGTCAATAGAAATATCACTAAATCATGAATCTATGGTGTACATTTCATGATGAAGGGGGGGGGGGGGGGGGGGGGGGCACTCCTCGACGATCTTGACATGAAAAATTGAAGAAAAAAGCAGCCCCACTATTTTCTGAACAGTGTTTATTTCACCAGTGAGATGCGTGGTGTATTGCATGCATTCTGACGTCCTCCTATTTGTTTAGCCCATGAAGGGAGGCAGAAGAAACGCATCGGATTGCTTTACTCATCAAGGTCCAGGGGACACGGTGGGGATGAATGTGATCAAATGTATCTTTGAAAAACATCTCCAATTGGAGCAACTGATTAGCTGTGAGAGACTGGGGGTCTATAGCAGGTTGAGGTGAGACCATGTGGGAGTATAGGCCAACAACAAGCAGACAGTAAAGCCTGTGTCAGGAGCTCTCCACAGTTCTGACCTGGCCATTTATAGACACTGGGGCCCTCCATTTGCCCATTTAAGCCCCTTTCCATGTAAGGGGCAAATTAAGGCTTTCCCCGATCCCAATTATCTTAAGACTTAAGAACATGGCTTAGAACGCTTAGGCCTGGCTGTAAATAGAGGCATCAATGTGCATTTAAGTGCATTTGAACCTGAGTTCGGTGGGGATTGGCTGAGTACAGCCCTCCTTTCTCAACCTGTTTGAGCAGAACTTGGAAGTAGGCCTAATTATTTTGGTACTGCATATGGCCCAGATGCAAATTTAGGTCCTTGGGATTCTATGACATAGCCTTACTAAGGTATGTTTCACACAGCTAACCTGCAGACGTTTTGCATTTCAGTTGAAGAGAATACATGAAATAATATAAAGAAGACAGAAACAAGGTTTCTGAAGGTCAAACTCTGTTTTGAGAAGTGAATAAAGTGTAGATTTATTTTCGGAGGGTTAATGATCATTTGAGATTATTATATGTGCCAACAAGGAAATAATCCTAAAAACGAATGTTTACATGTACATAGCGCAAATATGAAGCATATTTTTACATTGGTTCTTAAACATTTTTTTGCCTGTTTATTTGGTGATTGTATTTGTTGCTGCTTTAAATATAAGTAACCAACACAATAAGATAAGGAACAATATAAAGCTAAAGAGCTTTTTTTTTAAATGTTATTCTTGTGCCGTGAAACAAAAACTTTGAAGTTCAATTAACTGGGATTCTAATTCATGTTTGACTTGGTGGACCTCAGAATGGATGTCAAACATCCTGTCACTTATTCAGTCAATATTCCATCAATATTCCTGTCAATAGTTCCTGAAAATGTACTGACCTGATCGAAAACTTGACAGGTTGTCTTCAGTATTTGTACTTTATTCAATGCCCTTGTTGTGTGGTACATTATTATTGCTTTGAATGTGGAGCTTAATGCTGCTATATTTGCACACCTTTGTGAACAAACAGTGTATGAAATGTTCATATTCTTACGTATAGTGTTAGACAGAACAGTATATATTAAAGATTTTATTTGACTTTCTAACGCATGGGGAATTGGTCCCCTCTATTGTGATTGGTCATCTGTGGTGAATAACAACTTATTTAGGTGTGATTCAGTTACCCTTACCCACCACCACACCGATCATACTAATGCTGAATGTTAGCTTCAACCACCACACTGAGAAATGGGAATGCACTCTCTGTAAATAAATGTTTGAAGAACTTTACCATACTCAAGACAAATAAAACTTAAATGTGCAATCTACAGTGACTTGTGTTTATTTTTCTTTGTGTGCGTGTGTGTGTTTGTGTCTATGTTTGCATATGTTTGTGTATGTTTGTGTGTGTGTGAGTGTGTTTATGTGTGTATGTGTTTGTATGTGTGTGTGTGTGTGCGTGGGTGTGTGTTTGTGTGTGTGTGTGTGTTTGTATGTGTGTTTAAGTGTTTTTGTATGTGTGTGTTTGTTTGTGTGTGTCTATATGTTTGCATGTGTTTGTCAGTGTGTGTGCCTGTTTTTGTATGTGTGTGTGTGTGATTGTTTTTTGTGTGTGTGACTGTTTGTGTTTGCGTGTGTGTGTGCGTGCGTGAGTGAGTGTGCGTGCATGTGTGTGCGTGTGTGTGTGTGTGTATGTTTGTGTGTGTGTGTGTGTGTGTATCTGTCTGTCTGCGTCTATGTGTCTGCGTGTGGGTGTGTAATCTTTTTCTGTCCAGCTTTCCTTAATCCTCAGGTTCCAGGGAATCCTCGCTGTGAGTTAACAATTTAACCGTTTGTTTGAAGCATGCATACCGCTGCAGCGTAGGAAACAGGTCCGAGCACTGCTGCTCTGAACACAGATTATGACAACCACTGAGAGGTATGCTGAGTGTGATATTAGTGGTATCTATGGGTGATATTTAATTAATATATACTGAAAACAATACAGCCAGTCAGATGATATACAACGATTATATTTATTATATAGAGGAACCCAATAATATAATACATTTAAATATAAAAATAAAGAAGAGGCATCTTTAGAGAGATCAAATATACCATAATATATCCTTGGCTTCTTTCATTACATCTAATCAATCTTTATTTTTTTAATTCAACAATGAAGTGATGACATTTATTCCTCCTGTGAGAAACATTGACAACATTTTTACTGTTTAATGTCTGTAACCGACTGATGTTGTCAATGGACCCAGGACCGTGTGATGTGGTCCATTCATGCTCTGAGAGCCATACCTTCACCACGGTATGCGGAGCATTCGGCTTCAGCGGGAATTCCTACCGTTTTTGTGAATAGAGCACGTGGGTCTCAGAGTTCCTTCACTTGATTGGCTAGAATTTGCTGCAGTCTCTGATACAAGTGTTTGTGGAGGGTGCTCTCTCTCCCTCTATCTGTCTCTCTCTCTGTTATCGCTCTCAGTCTCTCCGTCTCTCTCTCTCTTACTCTTGCCCTCAGTCTTTCTCTCTTATACCGGGAGAAATCTATTTGTGGAGGAACAAAAATGAAAAAAGAGAAAGACAAATGATGAGGAAAATACAGAATCTGACAAACACGGTTTAAAGGAACACAGAAAGAGCGATATGAGTGCAATGGGAGCAGAACCCAAAGAAAGACACTTGCAATTATGATTCTGTCTGGGGAAAGACACATTATGATGTTATTCATGACCTTCAATATCAATTCCAATGTTAGTTGGAACGTGTGGTTTGTGTGTTGTCTTTATGGACTGAGGTACGTGAGTTGTGTGTGAGGTTTGTATGGACTGAGGAACGTGAAGTGTGTGTGAGGTCTGTATGGATTTAGGAAAGCCATTCAGCTACGGAACAGATTCAAATGAATATCCACAGAATCTGTGATGACGGACATTTGTTTTGGGGATATGGGGAGATTGAATTTCATCAGCATTATGTAATAGCACCATAGCAAACCTTCATGGATATTTCAGCTTGTGGATTAAGATTCAGCCCAGGTCTCTGGCCCTCTGTCTGCCAGCCTGGGTTCTGGATTCGTGTCTAGCCGTCGCCATGGCAACGCGCTAGGTGAATGGGAGTTGGACACGGGGAACTATGTGAGGCAAAGCGTGGGCTCAGCCACTGCAGACTGCACACACACACACACACACACACACACTCACCGACACACACAACCACACACACACACACACACACACACACACACACACACACACACACACACACACACACACACACACACACACACACACACACACACACACACGTTGCAGTTGCCAGTACTGCACGCCCCCCCCCCCCACACACACACACACATAGACACACTGCAGTTATAAGTGCTGCACACATACAGTCACATGCATATGCACTTATGCGCAAAAAAATAAAACACACTTTCTCTTCTCTTCCTGTCTTTGTCTCTCTTTGCCTCTTGATCGCAAAGGGTCATTATTAAAACAGATGACACACACCGACACATTTGAACATGCACAAACACACACACACACACACACACACAAACACACACACAAACAGGCACACACACATGCATGCAAGCACATGCACACACACACACACACACACACACACACACACACACACACACACACACACACACACACACACACACACACACACACACACACACACACACACACACACACACAAAGGCATGCAGATGGTAGCACGCAAACATGTGTATCGTTCACCTATTTGCATGTATACATACACCTACTCACACCTCGTAAGCCACACACAATAACCCCATACATGCAGTCACCCATATATGCCCTAGTTATCGCATAACCAGTCCAGAGTCACTGCGCCATGATGGAAATAGGGCTCTATCAAGGCCACACTGCAGTGGAAGACGCAGAACAGCCACACAGACTTCTACTGAGGACATGGACGCTTGGTTCAGCGACTCCACGCTCTGCCCTTATGGGAAGAAACGTACTAAAAGTTGCGTGCTCATGGCCAGATATGGAAACAGAAACATTTAAAAGGCACACACACACACACACACACACACACACACACACACACACACACACACACACACACACACACACACACACACACACACACACACACACACACACACACACACACACACACGCACACACACACGCACACACAGTGTAATTCAGTGCAGCCTTGGGATTAGATGTATTCTGCTCTACGCTAACACCACAGCCATAGATTGTAATCCCCCCCGCTAGTGCCTTCTAATTTGTTCGTGCCATGGGAGGGCATCGGGCCAGCAGGTCAACAAGTCCATTTAATTTAGGAGAAACAACTTATCCAAGAAGAAGAAGAATATATACAAATATATACAAGACAAAGGTTTAACAACAAATGGAAATGAGATATTCGATGAATCACAACAGCGGATATCGACGTGCAGATATAGTGTTTGACTGTGCTCCACCAAGTGGAGTACATTCAAACACTGTGCTCCACCTAGTGGAGTACATTGAAATACTCCACCCAGTGGAGTACGGTGAAACACTGTGCTTCACTGGATGGAGTACAGGGAAACACTGTGCTTCACTGGATGGAGTACAGTGAAACACTGTGCTCCACTGGATGGAGTACATTCAAACACTGTGCTCCACCTAGTGGAGTACATTCATACACTGTGCACCACCAAGTAGTGTACGGTGAAACACTGTGCTCCACCCAGTAGAGTACGATGAAACACTGTGCTCCACCCAGTAGAGTACACTGAAACACTGTGCTCCACCCAGTAGAGTACACTGAAACACTGTGGTCCTGTTCTCCACCTAATGGACTCAGGTGTTTTGATTGAAGCCCAGAGCTGAGAGCTCCAGTGTCAGCTGATAGGAGCCTCTGGAGGTATAGAGTCTTCTGAGCTGTGCAGCGTCAGCGTTGGGACTCAGATTAGGTGAGATTAGTCTGAGCAAGCTCTGCATGGAGACCAGCTGCCCCCTGGCCACCAGCGAAGACACTGAACACATATTGAAGATGCGTGTTGTTTGTGTATTCTTTTTGAGATGCATGTTATTGATGTGTATGTAGAAGCTAAGCCTCACGCTGTACGATGCCTAGCCTGAGACAGTGGAGTTTGTATACAGTATATGTAGCCTGAACATGGTACTTATTGGTCATCGTCATTTTATGAATTGTGATTTAAATAAAGAAAATTATTACTGTATATGGTAGGGGTCAACTGAAATGAAAGATAATGTTAAATTAAAGAAAACCCATAATGTGTTTAATTGACGCAACAGAAGATCCATTGTGTTCCGAGCCTGTGCACACTCACTGAAGGCTTTGTTGCAGAGCGTTTAAGTAATGAAGCTCCTATCATACTCCAAACTATAGCCAGAGCCTCCAGGGACTGATTGAAGATGAGTCTGAACACATTGTTTACTCTACAGCAGACCTCTTTTCACCACGCATGACATTTAATTACTGCCCACTTACCCGAAGAATATATTCCCTTTGTTATGCAACGTGAAAAGCCAAACACATCAACAACAACAACAGACCTGATTCATTCAGGTACCTGCACACGCACAGCTCATTGTGTTGGCTCCCCCTCTGCATCATCACATTACTCTCCCTCTGTGTTATTCAACACCTCCGTGCTGCAAAACAATCAAAAGTCAACTCCAGATGACGCAATCACTGCACTCCATTTTCTAAATTGTGAATGGTTTCAGAAATAACATCATGAGGGCATTGTGGAACCTGCCTCCAGGATCTTTAATAAGGTGTGATAGTTGCCTGGGCTGATGTCTATACAGGTCAACTCTTGGGGAATATGCACATGCATATGTCACACACTGACCTTGTTACAAACAAGCCAGGCAACCGTACAACCAATGTTCAGGCAAATAAACACATTACAATATCGTAGACAAGAAATATGACGAAGCAGGCGTTGACAAACTAAAAGGTCCTGTGTTGGATCCCAAATGTCTGCTGCTAGGCATTGCTGAGAACGATGTCTAACCTTTACGTGCTTCTGAATGACAACCTATCCAACGTAGCCAATTGTATCCACAAATCCACAATCCACAAATATACGAAACATGTTATATAAGAAATGGGATATAACAGAATCATGTATTGTAACCTTTAGAAGAGCTGCTCTCAGAACCTCTCTATTGAGGTCTCAGAACCTCTCTATTGAGGTTGACAATAATGAGAATATATTCTTTATTGTTGTATCTGGTTCTGAGGAATATTGAGATAAAATAGGCGTGCACCACAGTTGATTCTGCTTTTCAGTGCTGATGACAGAATTTGTACACATGAAAACCAAATTACCTAAATTATTTTTGTGGATTACTTTTGGGCAAAAAATAAAAGAAAAAAATATCCGGGTCATACAATGAGCCTGTCAACTTTTCCCACATTCTTGTTCATTCCCTTGATCTCACTCTCTTATCCGCTTTCCTTGTTTCAAAATCAACCTTTTTTCTTCTGTTCTGTGTCTCCTGTCTCTCTCCTCCACCTCCTCTCCTCCCTCTGGCGCCAAACCCATTTCTATTTTGGTCCAGGTTGGTGTGCTGGTCTGGTTTAGAGCTGCTTCCACTTCCCAGTCCTATACCGACTTGAGAAAATCCTGTCCCCACATGTTCCTATACTGCTCATCAGCCTACATTTCACTGGAATCTTAAGACATGCATATCCACAAGGATATTATAGGCCTATCAGTGAACAAACCCGCCAATGCATTTCAGCATGTGCTGCTTACAGTATCACCATACCTAGAGAATGCTGAATGATACAATAATAATATGGTTTATGTTAGTGCAGTGTTAGGGTTTCATCCTACCTTTTAGGTCATTGTAAAGCCCCAGTCTTTCTTAAGAATAAAGCAACCTGATTATCTCATATAAGTCTATTAAGCTATTGGCATTATTGGTTGAAAGAACAATGATCCTTTTATTACTCGAGGGTAATCTTCCCTATGGTCTCTTATAGATTATATTCTTATCTGAAAAGTAGATGGACCTATAATTGAATCATATTCAGTGAAAAATCACAGCCTAGCCTATTGCCATTCCAAGCTTCTGGTTACATAGCTTGTGCTAAAACACGAGCGCAACCTTATTTTCAAAACATATTCCTGTCCTCTTTTTACCTTGTTTCTCCTCTTTCTTTTGCATTTTTGTTATCTTCTTCTTGCTATTGTTATGTGTATTATGATTATTTGTCAGGAACGAAAAAAATCATCTCGCACAGGGAAAATAGATGCAATGTAACAGATTTAGCTACAAGCTAATTCCATCTGCAGTCCCTATCCCCGCACCTTGTGCATTCTGGCGCCAATCCGATGAATCAGAGCGGCGGGAGAACACCCACTCCTTCGCCGCGTTACGCAAGAGCAGCGAGAGGAGAGGAGCTGCGGCGAGGAGCGGGAGAGGAGCTCAACTCTAGAGTTTAGAGGAGACAAGAACGGTACAGCAACACTGCGGGAGTGTGACTCAACAACACCACAGGAGGCTTTGTGTGTGTGTGTGTGTGTGTGTGTGTGTGTGTGTGTGTGTGTGTGTGTGTGTGTGTGTGTGTGTGTGTGTGTGTGTGTGTGTGTGTGTGTGTGTGCCATTGGACAATGTCAGACGTAATTGAAAAACGCATTTCAATTGGTAGACAAAATGAATAAATTCAAATATAATACTTACATAATGTTAAAGTTTGAGAAGCTGAGAATATTATAACAAAAAGTGTGTGTGTGTGTGTGTGTGTGTGTGTGTGTGTGTGTGTGTGTGTGTGTGTGTGTGTGTGTGTGTGTGTGTGTGTGTGTGTGTGTGTGTGTGTTCATGCGTGCGTGCGTGCGTGCGTGCGTGCGTGCGTGCGTGCGTGCGTGTGTGTGTGTGTGTGTGTGTGTGTGTGTGTGTGTGTGTGTGTGTGTGTGTGTGTGTGTGTGTGTGTGCGTGGGTGGGTGGGTGGGTGTGAATAAGAGAAAGCTAGATAGAGGAATATAATTTACAGCATTACATTTCTTAAGGAGAACACATCATTTTGATAGTGTATTTTGGGCATATAAGGTCATTTAAGTCGATAGCTGGGTTTACTTTAGCGCATTTGTCCATGTGTGGACGGTCTCTATTAGAAGAGTTATATTGACCCCTTGTGGTTAACAAAGGAATCCTTTCCCAGACATGGAACCTCAAACCGGTCGATGTTCACTCACCGACTCGTTCCTCAAGCCGGTGACATCGCATAATACAGTGTTCGTTATGCTTAATAACGCAACATCGGCTAGATGTCTTGACCATCACTTAACCTTAGATCCTTCTCTGTAGACTATTTCCACAATAATTTATAATAATAACCTTTGCCTCACCTCGTATGCCTTCAGGCCTGGTAATGTTTCCTTCACACAGATCTCTGTAATAAGCCTCATGCATACCTTAGTAGTCCAAAACCTTCACTGATATAAGGCCATTCCGTACACACAACAGATAATATTTATACCTCAAAACTCTTGAACAGGCTGGACTACAAAGTGTGTGATTAGCCTATCATTTATCATTGACACATAAATCAATTTTCAGAAAGGCTCGGATTAGTCAAATAAGAAAAGTGTTCATGTGTCAAGATATGTGTGACTCTTGACCGATTGACTGATGTAAAGCAAATTAAGTGTTGTGGTCTACAATAGATTAAAGGATCTCACTTTTCTGTATTCACAAAAGATTCACAGATATCTCAAGAACTGCTTCATCATTTGGTAAATAAAACGTTTATTTTAAATGGCAAATCACATCTTACGCATGCTTTCCTGCTGTATTTTCATAAAATAAATAGGCATACATTGTAATCCTAATCGACCAGATAAAATGTTTCAGATTCAACCTCGGCCGTATAAAGTAGGGGCTATAGGCCTATGCCAGCTATTAATTAATTTACGTTTCAATTAGTTCATCAATTTGGGCGTTCACATTCTATTACCGCAATGTATTATAAGACTAACATTTCTTAACATTTCATGGATAGTTGAGACGAATTGTTATTCATTCAAAATCAGGAAGAAATCTAAATCCAATAAATGTGTTTAGCCTAACGAAGTGAACCATGGGAGGGCGCTATTAATGGGGATGGTGTGCACATCAAGCCTCGCAATACACGAGGATAAAGGATAATAATGAAGGATGAAGACAGGAAAGGCGTCGCGACCTGACAATGCTTTCTGCGTTAGCCAATTTTATCTATATTTGTTCAATGAGCGGAAAACGGGCCTGATTAACAAACTCTTGATTTATCCTCACATGCATTATAGGGTACAAAACCTATCCTAAACGTCGATAGTGTTCTTCATTCAATCAAATCAAATCAAACCGAACCACCTGGTTCTCCCAGTAGGCTCGCTGCAGGGTCAGTCAGTTGTAGTGCCCGTTGGAGAGGCCGCTGATGCTGTTGACGCAGCTGATGTGCGCGGCGGACACGGGTCCGAAGGGCCCTGCGGGGGGTGGCAGGCTGTGGCTGTGGTACAGCGCCGCGGGGGGCGAGCCCGCCCAGTACGAGAACCCAGACCCGGGTCCCATGCCAGGGGCAACGAGGTTCAGCTTGGAGATCCCGGAGAAGGGCATCGGAGCGAAGTTACTCTGGAACTTGTAGATGGCCTGCTCCGTGGTTGACGGCTGGCACACCTGCGCCAGGCCATGGAAGTCGAACTTGTAGGCGTAACGCTTGCCGTGCACCTTGGTCATGATGTTTTTGTCGTAGTAGTAGCGCAGCGCGCGGCTCAGCTTGTCGTAGTTCATGTTGGGCTTGCTCTTGCGCTCCCCCCATCGCCGCGCCACCTCGTCGGGGTCCATGAGCTTGAACTCCCCATTGGTGCCCTCCCAGGCGATGCACGCCATGTTGCCGCTGTCCGACAGCAGCTCCAGGAGGAACTGCCAAAGCTGGATCTGCCCGCTGCCTGCAAGGCGAAACACGGGGCGAAGAGGTCAGAACGCAGCCTCACAGAGGGTCATGGATCAGAAGAAGCTTAGGGCCTGTTCATCAGTGGAATGTGTTAAAACGAGAACATAACCTCCATAATACTAATACTAATACTAATACTAATACTAATAATATCCAGAATAGAAAGTCAAAGAGAAAGTCCCCAAACCCGTAGGAGATTAAATGACCCTGAAGAGCATGGCATCACCTGGTTCGATTAATTCAGTTTTCAATAAATCGATTATCCGCTGATTAGGCCGAAACATTTATTTAATCAGGCCTACTGATTTTCCGTACTAAGTGCATTATTCGTAAATTGTTATTGTTTTTTTTATACTAAATATTATTATAATTTGTATTAGCCTAATATTATCATTAATATTGTTGAGATTATTTGTATTATTATTAGTATGCTAGGCTTACTTATATTTGGCCTACTATTATTATTATTATTATTATTATTATTATTATTATTATTATTATTATTATTATTATTATCATCAACTATTAGCCTACTTTTAATTAGTAGGCTACTAGCCTAATAATAGCAGTAGTATTATTAATAGTAAAAATATTAGTATCATCATCATCGATTGTGCTTTGATTGTTTTCTACATTAATCATGTAATGTATTTATTTAAAAATATAAAGTAACATGCAGCTGTCTTTATTCAGGCCAACAGTCAAACCTATTTATCGCTTACCTTTCTGGACTCCGGTGTTGATCGGAGCCCAGGGCGTTCCTTTGCTTTCCTTCAACAGATTCTCTGTCGGGTCTAAAATAAAATAAACAAATGGTTAATACCATCAAAAAGATATCGCCTATTATCTCACGCAGAGAAAATAAAAATAACTGCAATTATAAAATGAGGGCCTATAATAAAATAAGATAAAAGGGTTGATCTTCAGGTTGTTTCCTAATCCTCTTTCCTCGTCGTGAGTCTCCTCTAAGATGGTATTCTAGGCTCCTCTCTCCCTGCGGCTCGAGGCTCCAGCCTCAGGAAACGCGTCCAGGAAAAAGGATATCCGATTTCCGACAAAGAGGAGACGAGCTTTCCGAATGGAACGAACAAACCCGTGAGGTGGGACCAGCGAATCAGGGACAGAGGACCTCGGCTAAACCCTCTCTTCCTCTATATCAGGAGAATAAAAGCTGTATGAGCCCATAATGTGAACAAGAGGACCAACCTGAGAGATACATGTTGAACATGAGCTGTCCTCCGCAGTCCTGTCTCATTGTGTTGGGATGCTCACGACGGCTGGGATTTCATTTCGGTGGTGGTGGGTAAAGATTTTTATTAAACTTTATCTCATAACTGAGATCTGGAATAAAGGCGGTGGACAGATGGAAGTTTCTAGGCAACTGTCACTGGCCCCCATCTCTGAGACAATATTCAGACAGCAATTTCCCCTGGTGCATTGCTTTAATTAAAAGAGCAATTTACCTCTGTCAGGGCGCCCGGTGCTCACAATAAAAAGAGCCGATAGGATTGGGCCTTATCAATGCGCCATCACAGTTTAATAAAGTTTCCGCGTTAAGATCTCCGTTTCTATGGTGAATTGAAGTGTTTGACATGGAAACCAGTTCAGATCCTGCTCACTTTTCCACCTCTTTACCTCTCGGCAAACAACAAAGACTCGTTTCATGTAGGGGGTAAAAAGCATATTTACCTTAAATACACGCCCCAGTGCGCATGAGAAAACAGAACATTTGGACCGTCTGTTTGTGTGTTAAAGGTTATATATATATTATATAGCTTCAATAAGGCAGGATGGGCTTATTGTAACAGCAGGACCTCGCGTCGTCGTCGATATGCCCACGACCACACGTGGGCGGACGTGGATGGCTTATTATGCAAAAAGAAAAAGGTTATTATATTGCTTAGCATATAACATATCAGAACAACGATGGTCGCACGCACATAACCTTGCTTTTACACTCCTTGTGAATAAGAGGGATACAAAATCGTCTGTATTCAATACGATTTGGATATGCAGCACAAAAAACGAAGCACATAAACCAAATGTGATTGTATTACTTTATTGTCAGCATACAGACATGTTAGGACAAAAAAATGGGCACAATTTTCATAATTTTTTTCCTGAAATTACATCAACAGTTATTTGCCGATATAATAAATTCTTATAATAATAATGATAATATTTATCAGGAAAAAAAATATTCATAAAAAATGCGTTAACTTACATGAAGCCTTGTCAGTATACAAATGAAAAAAAGGAGCCACTGTTTTCCCAAAGTTCCCACAGGCCAAGTGGCTAAACAAAGGTCAAAGGTCAAAGGGGCTGCTGAAGGCCCTGACACAGCGGGCCGACGGACCACGCTGAACCGTCGCTGAAACGCGTTCATTGGGGCCTCGTGACTTTCGGCGGGTTCGCGGTGTTCCCAGACCGTGTTATACCGAGGATGGTATTATTCCACAATGTTTTGCTTAAAGAAAACGATGTCTTGTTTGAATGATATATGCGCATAAACAGTGACTTTAATGAAGTATACGAATGAATGAAATTAGCGGGGACATAACTTGGACCGTATCATATCATAAACCTAAAGAACACTATAGGCCTTTATGCTGCTGTTCCATCGTTTACTGCTTAAACACTCAACCGATTAAAACTAAATTGATCTTCTTCCTTGGCTTTTTTTTTAAATCTAGTTTCCACATTGAAAAATATTTTAATGTCCAGGCTTATTGAACTGAGAAGTGTCGTTCTTCCTGTAGTAGGCCTAACAGTGTTTGTGTGTGCTTCACTACTTATGTTTCTCGAGTGATCCGTTTCAGATGATCAGCAGCAGTAGAAGTAACCATGTAGTAAGGTGTCGCTGAGTCGCTCCCAGACTAGGGTTTTAACAAAGCGTCTCAGGGAGGGTGCGGCGGTCCACGCTGATTGGTCTATACCCGCAGGTCCTCCTGTGTCCCTTCTGAAAGATGGCTGCAGACTACCGCCCCTGCTTGTCAGGAAAGTTATCTCCTCTCACGCAGGCGCAGAGGAGGACTATGGGACGTGCAATGGGACTCACTCAACCTGCGGTGTGTTCCCCTTTGGTCCGCAGCAAGCCGTCTCCGTGGCGGCCTGCTCGGTGCTTCGAGGCCTGAAGACTCATGTATGTTCTTATCCTTCCTCTTACTAGAGACATTGTAGACATTGTGTGGAAATTGTGGACATATGTGCTGCAGGCTCAGTCAGTTTGTTCATGGAAACTTGTTTTAGAAAAAAGGTCAGGTTATATAAATTATTGCATGCGTTTGAATGTAGGTCTACCAAAATGTAAAAGTAAAGAAAGACTAACTTTGACTCCAGCTTAAGGACTAAATGCCTACTCCAGCGAAACATGAGTCTATAATACATTTAGTTAAGTGGCACAATATCTAGATTAATCCTAGAACCACTCGTAGTGGTTCTGTAGAGTCGCTAAGCCCAGTAGACATGGGGCCTGGTGGACTGGAGCTCTGGTGCAGTCTGATGTCTCTCGCTGTGTGATCTCGCTGACTGACAGATCCAAGTAGGTGTGTCTCTGGCATACCAGACTTGCTTTAGCTGCCTGTGTTCAAATACAGTCGCAGGCAACTTAAAACAAGCCTCGAAAGCTAGATTGTATCGACATGATCCTCATGGTAGTCGCCCAGCCTATACTGACAACAAGTGTCAAGGATCACAAACACTAATGCATTTACTTCAATAAAGATGCATTGAAGCATACCTCATTGGGATTACGTTTATAAAAATAGACCTAGAAATTAAAAAAAATTGAATTTTTGTTGGGTTCCTATTTCTTTAATATAAAGCAATAGCAACCCAACATAGTAATTTTTTCCTTCTTAAAATGAATGGAAAAAATACAAATAAATCGTTACATTAAACATTTTTAATAAAAATATGATTGTTAGTGTGTTGATAAAGGAGAACTACTCCTAAACTATTCTGGTTTGTAAACGTACCTGAGAGCGGGTGATCTGGAGTCACTGACAGCAGCATCCTGACGTCTGTAGTCCTACGGCCTGACTGCTGGCTGCTCTCGCTGCGTCGTTTTAATCAGTCACAGCCACAGGAATGTGTATTTGAGAAAGGTGTGTGTTTGGTTGAACATTCATTAAAACATCCTGGTTTGGGTGTGGGACTGTTGCCTGCGTCGCTCCAAGGCTCGTGACAGGTGAGTGGGTGTGTGTCTCCAACACGGAGCTCCACGTCCTGGTGAGGAGGCCGCTAGTAAACAAACGGACGGATTTGCTCAAGGATGTTGAAGAACCGAAGTCAGGTACACGAGCACACAGACCGCTGCCAGGCATGACGTGGGCCGCAGGCAGGAAGTAAACGTATAGAGTGTTGAGAGGAATATGGTGCGCTTATAGTGATTCATTCATAAGCATCGTGTTGTTGTCAGGTTGCATTGCGTGTGTATTGTATACGCGTTGTATAACAGACGACCGAGATGGAATACATAGACGCTAGAACTATCTAAATGCAGCCTCGCAATATCCCTTTCGGAATTAAGCAGGCCTACATTACACATAATTTGAAAAACGTTTGAACAATATTTGGAAAGTATAAGCAAAAAATGCGGCTAGTAGCGAAATGACATAAAAAATCAAAACCAACTGGCAGCCGGCCAAGAATCCAAACGATTGGAACCGTTCTTAATTTTGCAGCATCTTGAATCCTAGAATATTTCCTTGCAACGGACACTCTGCACAATGCCCTCGAAGTTCAATATGTTACTATTAGTAGGCTAAGTAATTTAGAAGACACTTTAATTGAAAATGACTCATTAATAACTGAATCCATTAAGGCAAAGCTATAAAGGTCAACACCTGCCTACAGGCCCATGGACACTGGGAATTTAACCCAGAACCTTTTGGCTGACTCTCGAATCCCCCTAGTCACTCTTCACTACCCTGCTCATGTATCCTAATATTCCTCCATGTTCCTGCGGTGCACAAGTAATGATGAAAAGACAGACCAGCCATGTTTCAGTCTCCATTTTGAAGAAAAGCCTTTATTGCCATGAATGCGAGCGCAAGCTAGCAGCAGAAGGTAAGATCAATACAATATGCAATAGAGAGAAGGATAGCCAGGCCGCCCGCTCTTCAGTGTGCCGGTGGGCCTGGGGTGGGCGCCGGGCCCGGAGGTGGAGGGGTGGGGAGTGGTGTCGGGCTGGGTGGAGTCGAAGGGCTTTAGTGCTGGATCCTGCGGATGGACTGCACCTGGTTGGTGTGAGCCTGGGTGCTGTACTCATTGTAGTGCCTGTACTCGCCCTGGTGCCTGTCCCTCTCCATGATGTACTGGTATCCACGGTAACCGGGGAACTGGTAGGCCACCCAGCTGGAGAGAGGGAGACAGAGTTAGGGGGTGAGAGAGTTCGACTGATGATAAGATGTGTGATCAGTGAAATCAGTAGCCATCACTAATGAAAAGGTTGCATGTTTGAATAGTAATCATGGGAGGAATCCCAGGGGATTAGCGGAAGAGAAGGACAGAAATATGATAGGGAGAGGGAGACAGAGAGAGAGAGAGAGAGAGAGAAAGACGGTCCTCTATGGTATACTTACGCTCCAGAGTTGACCTTAATGGAGGCCACCTCCTTGCTGCACCAGCCCATGGCCTGCAGGGAAGGGTAGTCATCGCACATCTCAAACTTGCGACCCTGGAAGTCCTCGGACTCGTACAGGGTGACCTTGCTGTCACTGTGGTTCTGTGGTTAGAGAGAGGGAGAGAGAGGGAGTGAGATGGAGAGAGATGGAGAGAGAGAGAGATACAATGGTCACAGAGATGTAAAGATGGGAATTATTGTGGATTGGTGAGGAGCGGGCAATGTTCATGTTTAATTATTGAACATCTACCAAACAATGACTCCCTTCCAAGTCCTACTCCCTCCTTGTTGATTTGTCTTTCGGGAGATTGTGCAACCATTTCTTTCATTATTATTATTGATTTATCGATGTGTATATATAAATATATTTAAAGGGGGGGCTCACAGCGGACTTGATGGGCCTGAAAGAGAGCAGATGCTCGGTCCTGTAGCCGCTGTTTCCGCTCCAGGCCTCATAGCGGGGGTAGTCTCCCTTCTCCAGGATGAACTGCTGGCCCTGGAACTCAGGGTACTCATAGCCCACCCAGCTGGAGGGGAGGGGGAGAGAGGAGGAGGAGGAGGAAGGAGAGGGGAGAGAGGAGAGAGGAGCAGTGGAGGATGAGCACAGAGGAGAGGCGAAGAGATGGGAGGAGATAGGAAGGAGAAAGGAGAAGGGAGATGGGGGGGGGGGGGGGGGGATATAGAATAGAAGATTAATGGAATCATTTATAAAGGGCAATATCAATTAAATGTATCAGTCCAAAAAAAAAAGGCCACCACAAAGAGAAGGACATGCACACATCAGACCTATACTCTCTCTGTCTCCCCTACCTCTCCTTTTCTCTCCCTCTCTATCTGCTGCATAATACCGCCAAAGGAACAAAAAACACATGCTCACAAACAAACACGAGTGAGGGAAGAGCCGGACAGAGAGGCGGTCGGTGCAGTCCAACAGTGTCAGGGTTTGGCTAAACAATAGTGCTCAACGCCGTCGTTATGAATTGCCTTTAGCGAAAAACCGCGCACGACTCCCTTTTGTCAGTGTGAACACAAAGCCCAGAGCAAACATTAACGCTGCTGCTGTTCACTGCTGCTGCCTGCCCAGCCCCTTATCTGATCGCCAGTCAGTCAGCCAGCCATTCTGGCTCAGCCGCCAGCTGCACGCTGCCGAGGCGGCCATGATACACAGCACTAGCCCACGTTCAAACCCTCAGCCAGCCTCGCACACAGCGTAGCTACGTGTTGAATGTAGAACCCTGTTCTGCTAGCCGTGGGCGTGGGGCTCACATCAGGGCTGCCAAGTCGCCTGACGACTTAAAGAAACACTAAATCAATATTGTTTTTGCTAACGGTGTGTATGCTGTGGGTATTGAGTCAGACTATGGCCTCATCAAGGCCCTCTGCTCACCTACCTCAGCTCTCACATGAGGCCACAGGGACCCTGACAGTTGAGAAGGACAGCAATGGCACTTTATATTCTATGTACATATCAA
>NC_079431.1:20569731-20572231 GCF_026213295.1 Gadus chalcogrammus
ATCTGACCTATCACTGGAATTAATATGAACGAGCTACTGGAAATTAATTGATATGCTTGGAAAATCCAGTTTTAAACTGGAAATATGTTACAAATACAAACAAAATCTACATAAAAAAAAACATGTAGACCTGGGAGCGCCCTCATACATCTTTGTTCAGACAGGGCTAAAGATAAACACACAAACACACAAACAAACACACCGACAAACACTAACAAACACATGGACAGCTGTGCTTAGAGGGAGTGGAAGATTAGCACCACCCTCACTAAACAACAACTTGAGATGCTGGACTATTTTTATAGCTCCATAGGAGAAAAAGACTACACAAAACTACAATTCGCACCAACTCCTCTTAATGTTTAGGCCACGTAAGTTATTATGTCTCTAACACCGTCATGGCTGCCTTGTGCTCCTCTGGAGCAGGAGAACCACAGTGGCTTTAAACACACCAACACCTGCTGGCCTAAAGACATGTACGTATGCTGTTATAGGTAAATCGTTCAAACATTGTTTCTGTTAAAAGGAATATGTTTAATTTATTTGACCACTAAATTAAGCTTTTCTTCATCATGATTTAAAAGAAGAGGACATATCGTCAGATCATTTTCTACTTTCAAGAGAATAGTTATAATAATGGAGAAAACTACTTGACAAGTAACTAAGACACTATCTCACTAATGTAATGACAATAGTATATAAGGTTTGACTGATTAAGCAAGAATGTGTATGCATACAATATTATCTATACTTAAGGCTGCAGTTCAAGGCTACAACAGCTTGAGTGACTACATTTTGGAAGGAAACGTGTCTATTTGTAAATAAATAGGTTACATAGTAAAACATTCATAAACTTTGTTTGTGCAACATAGGGTGGAAATTCCCTGTGGCTCCACTGTGTGACCATCCCAGGTGATGTCGTCGGTAAAAGGCTCTGTTCAAAACCAATCAGGGGACAGAACCGATGTTGGGATTTGCATTACTCTTTATTATCGCTAACCTCCTAACTGTCAGAGGAAACACACACAGCCTGGGGTTGATGTTAACTGCTGCGCACGCTCACGCATAGACCTTCACACATACACACATGACACATGGAGGAGGACATGCACGCACACAGACACACACACAGATACAGAGAGACAAATGCAGACACAAACACAGATTAAGACACAGAAACACAGGCACAAACACAGACCGACACGCATGCAGAAACAGACACATGAATTCAAACGTGTGTGTGTGTGTGTGTGTGTGTGTGTGTGTCATGTATGTGACACACCCAAACACACACAGCCTGGGGTAGCTCTCATCGTACTCCAGGTTAGTCAGCAGTTGAGCAGGCACCACAGATGTAATCACCTTCCCACTGGTGATATAAAGTAGTTCTAATGATACAGATGTGACAGGAACACACTGCAGGGTTCATGGGGTAATGGAGGAGACAGTAAAAGCAATTAGGTTTGAGGAACATTTGCTTTTATGGTATTTATTTGATCTCGTATAGATGATATATTATGAGGGAAACTAATTGAGTGGAAAAGCATCATAGAAACCAATAAGGAAAGGTTTGGCCTGTGATGCTTACCTGGTTTGCTGTGCTACTTTTTACTTTCTTTCACAGAATTATAAGTGCAGGGTCATTTCCAGGTAAAAACTGTGAAAGGAACAGTCACTTGGTAACCCAAGTATCTGGGTTACCGCGTAATTACAGTGGTTCACTGTTAAGTGAATTTCAAACAACTGTGACAAAATGCTTTACATGGATGGACATTACAGGGGCCACTGTAAATCGAGACTGAAATATTAAGCTAACAACTGCTTCCGTTTCTGATAGCTTCCATGGACACGGCTGAAGGTTTAGACAAGTACGATTTAAGACAGGCCACTGCCTGTGTGTTTACAAAGGTCTTTAGCACACTTAACCATTTGATGTTACTTCTCATTCAAGATCCATCTTCCTTTATTTTGACTGCATAGTTTGTGTTTGATAAAACAAGGAGTCATGTATCTATTCACAGGCCCAGGCGACCAGCAGCATATTGTGTGCCTGCAGCTAGGGTGGATGTGGAAGCCGGTGTGCTGGGCGGAGCCACCCAGGAGGACCAGTTAGGATAATCAGGCCCGAGGACGGGCTCAGTAACCAGGATACAGAGCAGTGCGAGCCTCCCCTTCCTCCAGCTTTAAGCAAATATTTACTGGAGCTTTTTGTGCTGAGGCAAATAGAGCCACAGCTGAATGATGAAGTCCTTTTACATGTGTTGTCACCTGATGTCTCGATGTCCCTTTTCAGAGTTCAGTTGAGTTAATTGTTACATTGTTAGTCAGGTGATTGAATTAGTGAATTAGTTATTGCATTGAAATTATATGAATACAAACAAAGGGATGTTGTGCCATTGTAAACCTTCTTTTAATACAATAATTAACTTGTTATAGAAATAAGAGTGTTTATTGTGTGTAGGAAATGAACATAATAAAGGCCTAGTGTACTGTTCAACAT